>NW_006238947.1:108796-129975 GCF_000226075.1 Solanum tuberosum
GGGGGGTATTTTATTAGCAGCCCCCAGGCAAAACTTAGTCTCTTAGAGACCGTTTAATTTGTGGACTGCAAATTATAATACAAGAACTATAATTTGGTATATAAGAATCACAGTGTGCTTTTATTTCATCAGATGTAAAAATCTGAACATATAATGCATAGTTTAAAGCATGTCGTCCGACACAAATTAGAATATTTTCTGTGCCTTTTATCACATCACTCAATCTATTTCATGGAGAACTTGTAAATTAATTTGTCAAAAGTCATTTATTAATTTATTTTTTTTCAGCCTATCTTTACCTTGGAAGAAGGGAACCTACAGGATATTTCCAGTTTATTTAATTCCCAGTAATTTTCATGTACTAAAAATTCCAAAGAGATAATTAATTGACTCAGAGACCAAAATTAGAATCTTAATACCACAGTTGAATTGTCTTCATTAGATTAAAAAAGAAGTTAAAATGTGGAAAGTATTCATATAGCAATTTAAATCAGCCAAATATATATATGTGTGTGTTAGTACATTGGAAGGTTATATTTTTAGCTATTGAGACTTTTCTTTTATATGGATGAGAGAACTGTGATTTAGTGACCATATATAAAAATTATTTAGGAATGATACTCGTTTTATAAAGAAAGATTCTTTTGCAGTTATATGAATTATCTAAAAGAGTAAATACCAGGCAATACTTGTCACGAAATATATCGCTCTTCAAATTCTCATGATAAGGCCAATGCACCATCAATCAGTGTGGTGGCAAACACGATATACTCTGCATTAAGTTGTTTATCTTATAAACGGGGAAGATATAGAAAATATTTCGTGCTTGATTCATAAGATGCATAATACATAAACATGACATTTATCTTAACGTCAATTGACAACTATGACCTTTAACTTTGGGTCTATACAAATAGACACTTAAACTTGTATAAAATTTAGAAAATGGACACATTCGTCCTACATGGCATCTACATGACAATTTTATATCCTACATGGCATCCTATGTGTATTATGCCATGTAGGACACTTGTGTCTACTTGTTCAATTTTATACAAGTGCCTACTTGTGCACATTCAAAGTTGGAGGGCATAGTTGTTCGTTGAAGCCAACTTAAGGGTCATAATTATGTATTATGCCTTCATAAAACTTCATATTCAATAGTATCGGTATATTATTTTGCTTAACTTGTCTCTTTCGTGACTTTGCAAACCAACCAACCAAACTTTAATCTACCTTGAATATCAAGGATTCTTAAAGATGACATTAACCATTACTCCATCCTTTTTCATCTCTAACTATTACTAACGCTCACCATTATTAACTATTATCATTCATTACCTACCACACCGTCCTCATTCATAACCACCACTATCGTCAATTACCACATTAGTCATTATATTCGATCGTTACCGTCAACAACTATTATTATAATAACCATCCATCACTATATACTGACAATCACTATATATCGACAGTCATCGCTATCAATCACCACTATTAATTATCACTATCGCCAACCACAATTATCAATCATCACAATGAATTACCATAATCAACCACCATCATTAACCACTACCTATAAAAAGAAATTGGGAAAGCAAGTAAAATGGCGACTCAACTAGGCCTATTTTTGAATTATATGGTATAAAAAGAATATATTCAAAGTCTTCTCATGTAAACTCATGATACAAGTGGGGAATAGATTAGAATTGGAATAATTGAGAGAGAGTTGCATTTGCCTTCCCATGGAGAACTTTTCAAAAGTCACTCACTATTGGTCTTTTATATTGGTTTTGTCTATCATTACCTTAGAAAAAGGCACCCACTGAAATATATTTCCAGTTTCCACAAGGCTAGTTACTTCCTCCGTTCATCTTTACTTGTTTAGTATACTAAAAGTACTTACGAGAGTATTCATTTTACAACATTTAGATGAACTATAATTGATAGGGATAACGTGGTAAAATTACCCTATAATTTATTGTATTCTAAAGGTGAACCAAATCAAGCATGTAATGAACAAGTAAAGACGGACAACATGAATATTTATTTCCTTTTAAGTTATTGTCATGTACCTAAACTTCTAAGGTACAATCCATTGACTCAAAGACCAATATTGGATTCTTAATATCACAGTTGAATAGTAATTATTAATTAAGGCATGTTCCTTTTTATATGAGTCTTAATTAACTACTTCTATATTAATTAACTATGCAAAAGAGGTCGTCCTTTTTACACCAAAAGAATAGAAAAAAGACTGGTGCATATCATTTTCAAGACAACAAAGAGAATAAAAAAGGAAATGACCTTGCACACACGCATTCGTTGCAGTGGCGGACTCAGGATTTTCGTTTAGGGGGTTCGAAAAATAAAAGTATAAACGTGTAAATAAGCCAACAAAAAAAATTTCAAGGAAGTAGTAGTATATAGTTTATAGGTACAAAAAGTTAGTTTCGTTACAAGAAATCTGAAACTAACATAAGTGATTACAGTGAAACAAAAAGTTAGCCCTTTAAAATATGTCAAATCAACAATAGAATATTATGGGAGATGATTTTAATATTTGAGTTTTGAGTGTTGGGGAAGAACAAGAAAGTGATTTAGAGATTTGGAAAGTGAAAAAGTTATTAGCTTTTAGGAATGGGAGTATGGGACCCTTGAATTTTTTGGGTTTAACACCACATTTTAGCACTTTTTATTAAAAAAAAACATGAAAATCGGAACTGAAACTAAAAAAAATAAAATAAACTGAAAGTAAAAAACTAAAAAATAAAACACTAACCCAGGGATTCGATCCCGGGACGTCAGGCTTAATATTGAAGGGATCTGCCACTAGGCTATCTCCTTCACCTTGTCATTGAGGGGGTTCAAAATATATATATCCACCTAAATCCAGAAAATTCACCTTATATATATAGTATAATTTTTTATCGAGGGGGTTCGGGTGAACCCCTGGACAACACGTGGGTCCGCCCCTGATTCGTAGTGGTCCTTGGACCGGAATATAAAGAAATAAAAACATAAAGATTTCGTGAGGACTATATCAAAAGCATACGCAAAAAGAGAGGTATCATATGTTTTTGCATCAGCAACAATACATAAGAAAGTTCAATAACTCATCTCGAAACAAGATCTATAATTCATACAGACATAACTTTACTATAATCTCCTTTAGTTTACATTGATTAAAAAAAAAAGATGCAGAATGGAAGGAATTAAAGGTATGAAATAGTAGGCATTTTTTTGGTTTGTGATCATGGCTAAATGATATTACTCCACTAGTTATATATAAGGACAGTAATTTAATTTATAATACTCCAATGTTGCATAAGAAGGAAACATGCAAAACATTAATGAAGAATATTTAATTGAGATTTCACATTATTAGTCCCAAGCCCGAATAAAGGAGGATGTTCTTTGTGTATTTTCAGTCCTTTTGTTAAATTTTCTTAGTTAAAGATGAAGGATTTCCATCACATAATTAGCTAGTATGATCAAGATTGCAGAAGTTAATGCGTGGATATTAAGAGAATTATAATAGTTTGATAGTCAAAGATGAAAAAACAAAATGGTTTATTCAATTTCCATTCACAAATTCCAATCAGTGTTTACATTTAGAAAGGGAAATTCCTATGTTATTTGTGTTGTTTCATCTTCACAATCCAGCAATGTTTGGACTACTGAGGCCATTGTAGGCCTTTTGTTTCTGTCCTGCTCAACACAAGAAATGCCTATTTCAATCAGTGTCACTGCCTGGTTCTTGCTAAATTTGCCTTCTAGTCGTTGATCGACAAGTTTCTCCACCCAAGAATCTTCTCCACTTTGAATCTTTCTCTTCACCATCCTGACAAATTTTCCGAGCTGTGAATCTTGTTCATGATCACATTCACTATCATCCACCACCCAACTTGACAGCCTACTTCCTTTGATCATTTCTAGTATTACAATCCCAAAGGCATAAACATCAACTTTTGCTGTTATAGGTTGGTTCAAAGCCCATTCAGGAGCCATGTAGCCTTTAGTACCGCGAATCTTGGAGAAATCTGAACCAGGGCCGCCTCTTTGGGACAGCTTTGCAAGTCCAAAATCTGCAATCTTGGGCTCGAATTCACTATCGAGAAGTATATTTTCAGGCTTAACATCACAATGAATCACCCATTCAAGACATTCATGATGAAGATATGCCAGACCTTTGGCTGTCCCTAGTGCCACTGCAAACCTTTGTTTCCATTCAAGAATATCAGCCCTGGAAAGATGCCTGTCTAGTGATGAGTTCTCGACGTATTCATAGACCAAAAGCTGACGTCTACCTTCAGAACAAAATCCCCACATCCTCACCAAATGCATATGGTTGATTCTTCCTATGGTAGTCATCTCTGCCCAAAATTCTTCTTGTAACTCATTTGCAAGTTTCTTGACTGCTACAGCTCTTCCGTCTGCTAAAACTCCTTTATAAACAGCTCCTGAACCTCCTCTTCCTAGCTCAACCTTGAAGTTTTTTGTTGCTTTCTTAAGTTCAGTATACGTAAACCTCCTGAATTGAGTCGATGACACCATTTTATATCCATACTCAATGGAAGCAGGAATCCCATGTTTACTAAACAACGCCCACCAGCCTAACACGAAGAACAGAATCTCTATTCCACCAAGGGTGAAACAAAACACGTAAAGATAAATCCACTTCACCTTCTTAAAATCCAATACATACATAGAAAGAGAACCAAAAAGAGAGTTTTCAGGACTCAATCCACATTTTGCATCAGTACCTTCAAGCATCAAATGACCTGATTCTGATGCACTTAGATTCATAGGGAGTTTCAAGAATACACTTCCAGGGAAACTAGGAGACCTGTATCCATTAAAAAGGATGCCTTTAGTATAGCATGATCCCACACCAGTTAACCTATAAACAAATGCACGACAACGTGGATCGTCCAAGCACAATGCCCTACAAGATTCAAATGACAAAGGAGTAGTGGCATTGAGATCAAAACCCCAATAATCAGCATTAGGAATCTCCACAAACTTTACATGTTGTTTAGACTCCAAACTTGATCTAAACATTGGCCTACAACCTCTACTCCAATCACTTCCATTAACAATCTCATATCCAGGAGGACATGTACATTTAGGCTTCGATACATAAGTACATATCGAAAATCTTCCACACATTCCATGCACAGCACAAGGTTGTGCAATAGCTTGCCACGACATCTTCCACAACCCTGTCAAGTTATCCAAACTATACATCCTCAAATTACCATCAGTATCTATAGTCAATCTTCTCAATATCCCAAGCCCCATATCAGAAACATTGAATTGCAACATATCACTTGAGAAAAATCTACCCATTCCATCAAAATGTGCAACTACAGTATCCACCTGACTAGTTCTACCATTCTGGGGCGCACTCCTTTCGCGATTAGGCCAGTATATACTCGAAACTAAAGGACCATTATAAATCATTCTCAATACATTATCATTATCAAAGTACAAACTAAAGTATCCAGGTGATAAACTCCCTTTCCTCAAAGGAGGAACTAATCTATGATTCTTGGTAAATCTTTGATCAGGCAATAAAGTATCAGTAGGCAAATCAAAACTCTGCCACAAAACATCACCTTTAGGATTCTTCAATACTAAGTTTCCTGTTTCAAGAACCTCAGCCTTTTCAACATCAAATGATGTTGTGTTTGTTTGCCAAACAATTGTATCATCAACATCTGTTAAAACTAAAGCTCCATTCTTTCTTAATGTCAACTTTGACCCTTTGAGATTAACAGGCCTATCTTGTTTAGCATTCCAAACAACAGTTTTATCTCTTGAATTTGTATACCAAATTCCAAAATAATAAGCATTACTAGTACTTTCTATAGGATAAAAACCACAAGTGAATGTTTTTTGTGGAGAAGTAATGAAATGTGAATCATCTTTAACTGAAAAAGAATCACCTTTAAGCAAAATTCTTGATGATGTTATCAAAGGGAAAGAAGAAACAAGAAATGAAAAAACTAAAAATGGAAAAAGATAGTAAAGTTTCAAACTTTTCATGGTTTCAAGAATTTGGATAAAATCATAAATGTTGAAAGTAGATGAAGGGAAATAAGTGATGGGGTGGTTGCTTTATAATGTATAATTCATTGTTTTTGTTTCAGATTCAGAAGCATTAGTCAAACATCTCAAATTGGTTCAAGAATTTAAAAAATAAAATAAAAGAAGCATCCTAGTTGGTTCAAATTGAAAGGACAAAGATAATAAAGTATTAATACTATAATAATTTATTAGCAAGTGGGAATTTAAGAATGACAATGATTTGAGGACATGTTTTTTCTCTCTCTTTTTTTTTTTTTTTTTTATAGTTGGTACTTTTGTTCCGTTTATTTTTACTCGTTCATTATACTCAATTCCTAATCCATACATTATTAACTTTAATCAATTCTTATTGCATTGATTCAATTGTTTTATTTATTATTCTATAAAAATATGTTAAATTAATACTGAACAAATAAAATGAACGGAGAATATATAAATTGGCAAATGTTTGTTCGACATTGAGGCGGCTAACAAAGATGGTTATCATTATTAGGCTTGGTTATTGATGGAAGAATTAAACTATATTAAAAAGAAAGAATTAAAAATTGGTTTAATGATGATAAAGTGTAGACGTAAGTTTAAAGATCATGATCCAAATTTTAAAGATGACAAAAAAAAGAATAAATAATTTCATAGAGTATCATTTAAACATCATATTAATAAAAAAAAATTGAAAGCAAAAAGAATTAGTGATTTCATCTGACCCAATTTTGAATTATTTGGAATTAATATTTTTTTAAAGAATTAGAAGTCTTCTCCCAAATACGCATCACACATGACACACGCAGAGAGGAATCTAAATTTAGGGGTGGATTCAATATTTCAGTAGACGTAGAATAAAAATTTATATATTAAAATATACCAAAATTATAATAAATACAAATTAATATGAATTCATATTTTCAATGTTTCATCTACCTCCCTTGTACAACAACCTCAAGAGTAATGGTGAACAATTCATAGTATTCTATTTCAATATTCCTTAAAGATAAATAACTTTTTGAAGATAATATTAATAAAATAATAATTAATTAAAAGAGTATGATTTTAGAGGACAAATCAATCCAAATATATATTATTTAAAAAAAATAAGAAAATATAAGAGTTGTAGTCGTAATATTGCAAATATGAAAAAAGATCTGTAAAACAAACAAAACGTAAATAAGGGTCTTTAAATTTTTTTTCTAAACTTTAAATTTTGAATCTGCTCAAATATAATTGGACTTAATTGGGGGTAGTTGCATTTGCATGCTTTCTCACGGAGGACTTGTAAATTAATTTGTCAGAAGTCATTAGTGGTCTTTTATTAAAAAGAAATTCCAGTCTATCTTTACCTTAGAAGAAGGGAACCCACAGGATATTTACTTCTCAGTAATTGTCATGTATCAAAATTCCAAAGAGACAATTCATTGACTCATAGACCAAAATTGGGATCTTAATATCACAGTTGAATTGTCTTCATTAGATAAAAAATAAGTTAAAATGTGCAAAGTATTTAAATAGCAATTTAAATCAGCCAAAACAATATATGTTAGTGCATTGGAAGGTTATAATTTTAGTAATTGAGACTTTAATGTTATATTGATGAGAGAATTGTGATTTAGTGAGCATATATGAAAATTATATATTAGGAATGATACTCGATTTATAAAGAAGGATTCTTTTGAAGTTATATGAATTATCTAAAAAAGTAAATATAAGGTAATGCTTGTCACGAAATATATCGCTTTTGAAATTCTCATGATAAGGCAAATGCACCATCAATCAGTGTGGTGATGAACACAATATCATCTAAATATCATATTAATAAAAAAAAATGAAAGCAAAAAGAATTAGTGATTTCATCTGACCCATTTTTGAATTATTTGGAATTAATTTTTTTTAAAGAATTAGAAGTCTTCTCCCAAATACGTAGCACACATGACACACACAGAAAGAATATAAATCCAGGAACGGATTCAATATTTCAGTATGAGTTCATATATTTTTGACGTAGAATAAAAATTTATATATTAAAATATACCAAAACTATAACAAATACAAATTAATATGAATTCATATTTTCAATGTTTCATCTACCTCTCTTGTACAACAACCTCAAGAGTAATGGTGAACAATTCACAGTATTCTATTTCAATATTCCTTAAAGATAAATAACTTTTTGAAGATAATATTAATAAAGTAATAATTAATTAAAAGAGTATGATTTTAGAGAGGACAAATCAATCCAGATATATTATTTTTTTTTATTAGAAATAAATAAAATAAAATAAAATATAAGAACTGTAGTTGTAATATTGCAAATGTGAGTAAAGGTCCATAAAACGAAACAAAACGTAAAGAAAGGTTTTTAATTTTTTTTTCTAAAGTTTAAATTTTGAATCTGCTTAAATATAATTGAATTTAATTGGGGTAGTTGCATTTGCATGCTTTCTCACAGAGAACTTGTAAATTAAGTTGTCAAAAGTCATTATTGGTCTTTTATTAATTTTATTTTTTTCGGCCTATCTTTACTTTAAAAGAAGGGAACCTACAGGATATTTCCAATTTATTTATTTCCCAGTAATTTTCACAGTTGAATTGTCTTCATTAGATTAAAAAAAAAGTTAAAATGTGGAAAGTATTCATATAGCAATTTAAATCAGCCAAATATATTATATTACTTTACTTTACTTTACTTTACTCCTATTTCCTCCTATATAGAAATGGGATATAGAAATGGGACTTATGGGACGAACACAGCATCTAAAACTTGTACTTCATGCTGGAAACATGGTGGGACAAGGAAGGGTAATTTTGTCATCATAAATTATTTACTTTATTGTAATGCACGTGTCTCTGCAAATGAGCGTAGAACTTCCACGTTGCTTTTCCTTTCCCATTTCATCAAAGCAACAAGCAGAAATACACAGTTGAGTACTTTTCGTTTCTCACATTCTCATCCAAACTCTTTCTCAACTTTGAGGGTTTCATTTGATTGCACTCTCCAAGTTACAACTGTGATACTACATCAGTATATGCATACACATACTTTTGCAAGGATTGCCGTTAATTTATTCGGATGAGTCTGAAAGTGATTTTGTGATGACAGAAGAGGGATTAGAGAGGGAAAAGGTGAATCAACGTCTATGAACTCCATAGAATTACGGTTGGTATTTCAGGACGATCTGTAAATGGGGGTGATGAATCAACTTCGCGAATGGTTGAATTGTACTTAACTGTTATTAAAGTAACTCAAGTAATCAATCTTTTCTATTATTGTGGAAGTTGTATGAGGTGAAGGTACGGATTTTTGTTTTCACTTTCTTATGTTTGTATATGAAATATGGATCTTTGTGAAAATAGAACTTTGACTAGATTATAATGGAGGTTGTATTGAATTTTTTCACTTTTGAAACAATTGAACTTTAGAAATTTAAATTTTCCTCATTTTCTTCCTCGAATTTCCATATTCTTTGTTTTTGAATGGTTACAATGAAATGTAGTTATCAGTCTTTTAGCACAATGAAACTTCTGCCGTTAGAGGTATTAGCTAAATCTTTTAGCACAATGAAACTTCTGCCAGAGATAAGTTAGAGGTATTAGCTTTAGTAACATAAGTTCTTATATTTCACTATGTGAGAAAATTATTGTATTAGTTGATTTCAGTTATAATATCATCATCCATATGGATGCATGTTCTTAATGTTTTCTTCGGTGATTCCTCTCAATTTTTCTACAAGGATTTGATAATAGAGGATGAAGAAAGCATGAAAAAGGACGATAATAAAAGATCATAGACCATACACTTGGAATGAGGGGGCTTCCGAAGGGCACTGAAGATACAAAAGAGATGATCATATGTTTTGTTGACACTGAAATGAGGTATCCAATTTATAAGACTAACAATCGATTTTGAAGTTAAAGGTTCCATGTAGTAGTACTAGGACATACTCGGATACACGAATGGTGGAATGAACATTACTACAAAAGTTATACCATGTGCAGCTCTAACAAAGTCCTATGAACAACGTCGTTTTTGTAAATCTATAGGGATAAATTGGTTGTACTTCTTTCTGCATCATAAAGTCACGTGTAGTTGATTAATACAAGTGTCTTTCTAATCAGCCCCAGTCCAATCTTCTCTCTATTATTTTAGATTGTTCTGTGATTTCTGCACTTTTATTTTTTGCTGTTCTTTAATTCCAACTGGCTTACCTTTTTCATCTATAATCTAAAAAATCATTTGATGCAGTAACTTTTTCGTTCTGTTAATATTTTTCTACCGTATTTCTTTTATTACTGCACTTTATTAGTAGTTAGTCTCCATTTGCTGGGGTATATGTTAATTTTTAATTCTCTGGTGAATACTTCAATTATTTTCTTTTTGTAGTTGAAACTCCCAATTGAAGTTGTTGAAACTATAGAGAAACCACAAGAAGAGCTTTTCTTCTTGGCTTGTGATCAACTATGATGTTTTGCGGAGCTTTTCAAGTTATTTCCTTACTATTTTTTTCCTTATCATTATACTGATGGATTTACTGTTCAGGTGAAGTGCATGTCTTCAAATTATTTACTGTCATTGAATGTATCATATACTTTCTTGGTAAATCAGTTTGCTAGACACGTATATTCTATCTATATTGATCATGTGTAAGGTCTTGATAATGTGCATAATTTTAGGTGGCTTAAGGGTAGCTTACATTTTGGACCTTTGGAAGATACCTATATGGGTAATATTAGCAACTTGAATCAGTAGTCAAAACAGGTTAGAGCTTTCAATACTTTGTCCTTAATATACTAAGGCTGTTGGGATTTGTCCAATTTTTATTTTGGTGAAGTTGATTCTTTTAACCAGAAACATTTATTTTTATACCGTCAGATATCTCTCATTTCGTTTATATGTACATTGGTTCAAGTTTGTTTTTGTGAAGCACTTCCTTCAAATATCCTTTAGTTTGTTTTGTGAAAGTTTAAAGTTGATAGATTCCAAATTTGTGACTGCATTTGGAGGTATTGACTGTTTTTATATGTAAAAGAGGAAAGGGAGAATACAAAATTGTGTTTCCCCTGCTCTTCTTAAAACTACTCTTTCAACAGAAATAGTAGTTGAAGTTTATTTCTTTGGTTTCATCTGTTCTACGTACATTATAATTTCCAAAGAAAGTAATGAAATTTAGCTTACGATATTTACTGATTTTGCAACTTTTTTTTATTAACTGGATAATTCAAGAGTTTGTTGTACATTATCTCAAATGATCTCTCCAAAAGCTGATTTGTAAATGTGAATTATCATTCTCAGTAGCAGAGTTGCACTTCCTCAGTTGCGGTGAGGAGTAGATGATACCCAATATTTTGTCGGCAATGACAAATGCAGTCATTTGTTCTATAGAATGCATGCAGTCTATTGATCATCTCTTTGGTGTCATTGAAGTAATATCCACTTTCTGCAACTTATTCATATGAATTTCAGTTAAATGGAGTGCAATGGTTTGCACTTACAAAAATTACTTAAGCTAAATTGTTGTCCTGCCCAAATTATTGAGCCTTCAAATCCTAAAGATTTGTTAGAGTTTGAAACAATAAGGTTTTATTCTCCTTTCCCTTTCCTTTTATGCGTTTTTTATCTGCTCTTCTTATATTGTGCAAATATTTTTTTTCATGTGAAAGTATAGCTCCTCAGATGGCTCTTGCTTCTCACTGTCTCTGATGATAACAATTTCAATGCATTTACCTTGTAAATTTTGCCTTGTGTTGCAAGAACTGACTTGGACTATGTCATCAGCAGGTTCTTAATTGCTTATTGTTGGGACATGTTTTTCACCCTACCACTTAACTCTCATTGAGTGTGCTACACAATTAAATTTACATTATTGTATCACTTATTTCAGATTCTTCAAATGTAAAATTTATGTTACATTTTATATATGAACTTAGACTCACTTGGACTCAAATATTGTATTAGGCAACACTGATTATGGAGTTGGGTTTATTAGCTGATGGTGCAACTTAATTCTGGATATTATTCATATGGGAAGTGCTAAATGGCTAGAAAATTAAAAAAAACTATAATATTTCTTTTATTTTAAAATAAACTGATCTTTTTTCCATTTTTTTGTTAAAATGTATTAAAGTTAAAATGGTAAAAATGTTTAAAAAGATAAAATAACATAAATAAAATATTATTCTGGTCAAATTCTGGATATTGTTTCACATGTTTGTATACTCATTAAAACTTTTATATCGATATAGGACAATGTTAAGAAAAAACGTAAGTAATTGTAGATCTTTCGCATGTATAATCACTATATAGGCACGGGCCTTAGCCTATCTAGTCTAGTATATGTATGTGTGTGTTGGTGCATTGGAAGGTTATATTTTTAGCTATTGAGACTTTTCTTTTATATTGATGAGAGAATTGTGATTTAGTGACCATATAAAAATTATTTAGGAATGATACTCGATTTATAAAGAAAGATTCTTTTGAAGTTATATGAATTATCTAAAAAAGTAAATACCAGGCAATATTTGTCACGAAATATATCGCTCTTGAAATTCTCATAATAAGGCCAATGCACCATCAATCAGTGTGGTGGCAAACACGATATGCTCTGCATTAAGTTGTTTATCTTATAAACGGGGATGATATAGAAAATATTTCGTGCTTGATTCATAAAAGGCATAATACATAAACATGACCATTATCTTAGCATCAATTGGCAACTACGACCTTTAACTTTGGGTCTGCACAAGTAGACACTTAAACTTGTATAAAATTTAGCAAATGGACACATTCATCCTACATGGCACCTACATGACAATTTTGTATCCTACGTGTATTATGCCATGCAGGACACTTGTGTCTACTTGTTAAATTTTATACAAGTTTAAGTGTCTACTTGTGCACATTCAAAGTTGGAGGGCGTAATTGTTCGTTGAAGCCAAGTTAAGGGTCATGTTTATGTATTATGCCTTCATAAAACTTCATATTCAATAGTATCGGTATATTA
Organism: Solanum tuberosum; assembly: GCF_000226075.1. Taxonomy (NCBI): domain Eukaryota; kingdom Viridiplantae; phylum Streptophyta; class Magnoliopsida; order Solanales; family Solanaceae; genus Solanum; species Solanum tuberosum. Next base: position 121,882 of record NW_006238947.1, read on the forward strand.
TTCTGCTTAACTTGTCTCTTTCGTGACTTTGCAAACCAACCAACCATACTTTAATCTACCTTGAATATCAAGGATTCTTAAAGATGACATTAACCGTTACTCCATCCTCTTTCATCTCTAACTATTACTAATGCCCACCATTATTAACTATTATCATTCATTACTTACGACCACTATCCTCATTCATAACCACCACTATCGTCAATTACCACAACTAGTCATCACCATTAGTCATTATATTCGATCGTTACCGTCAACAACTATTATTATAATAACCATCCATCACGATATACTGACAATCACTATCATCAACCATCATTATATATCGACAGTCGTCGCTATCAATCACCACTATTAATTATCACTATCGCCAACCACATTTATCAATCATCACAATCAATTACCATAATCAACCACCATCATTAACCACTACCTATAAAAAGAAATTGGGAAAGCAAGTAAAATGGCGACTCAACTAGGCCTATTTTTGAATTATATGGTATAAAAGAATATATTCAAAGTCTTTTCATATAAACTCATGATACAAGTGGGGAATAGATTAGAATTGGAATAATTGAGAGAGAGAGTTGCATTTGCCTTCCCATGGAGAACTTGTCAAAAGTCGCTCACTATTGGTATTTTATATTGGTTTTGTTTTTCCAGTCTTTATCTTTACCTTAGAAAAAAGGCACCCACTGGAATATATTTCCAGTTTCCACAAGGTCAGTTTACTTAATTCCTCCGTTCATCTTTACTTGTTCAGTATACTAAAAGTACTTATCCTAGAGTATTCATTTTACAACATTTAGATGAACCGTAATTAATAGGGATAACGTAGTAAAATTACCCTATACTTTATTGTATTCTAAAGGTGTACCAAATCAAACATGTAATGAACAACTAAAGACGGACGGCATGAATATTTATTTCCTTTTAAGTTATTGTCATGTACCTAAACTTCTAAGGTACAATCCATTGACTCAAAGACCAAAATTGGATTCTTAATATCACAGTTGAATAGTAATTAAGTCATGTTCCTTTTTATATGAGTCTTAATTAACTACTTCTATATTAATTAACTACGCAAAAGAGGTCGTCCTTATTACGCCAAAAGAATAGAAAAAAGACTCGTGCATACCATTTTCAAGACAACAAACAGAATAAAAAAGGAAATGGCCTTGCACACACGCATTCGTAGTGGTCCTTGGACCGGAATATAAAGAAATAAACATATAAAGATTTCGTGAGGACTATATCAAAAGCATACGCAAAAAGGAGTGGCGATATATGCAAAAAGAGAGGAATCATATGTTTTTGCATCAGCAACAATACATAAGAAAGTTCAATAACTCATCTCGAGACATGTCCTATAAGTCATACAGACATAACTTTACTATAATCTCCTTTAGTTTACATTGATTAAAAAAAAGATGCAGAATGGAAGGAAAAGGTATGAAATAGTAGGCATTTTTTGGTTTGTGATCATGGCTAAAATGATATTACTCCACTAGTTATATATAAGGACAGTAATTTAATTTATAATACTCCAATGTTGCATAAGAAGGAAACATGGAACATTAATGAAGAATGTTTAATTGAGATTTTACATTATTAGTCCCAAGCCCGAAGAAAGGAGGATGGTTGCCAAGGGTCAGTCGGCAACAACCTCTATATCCCAAAGGCAGGGGGTAAGGTTGCATACATGTTACCCTCCCCAAACCCTACTTCTTGTTGTTGTTTACTTAAGATTTCGCAAGATGTTGATCTATTGTCTGAAAACTCTAAATGAAGAACTTCTATTTGTGTATTTTGAGTCCTTTTGTTAAAAAAATTTAGTTAAAGATGAAAGATTTTCATCACAGAATTAGCTTGTAGGATCAAGATTGCAGAAGTTAACGCGCGGATATTAAGAGAATTATAAGAGTTTGATAATCAAAGATGAAAAAACAAAATGGTTTTATTCAATTTCCATTCACAAATTCCAATCAGTGTTTACATTTAGAAAGGGAAATTCCTATGTTATTTGTGTTGTTTCATCTTCACAATCCAGCAATGTTTGGACTACTGAGGCCATTGTAGGCCTTTTGTTTCTGTCTTGCTCTACACAAGAAAGGCCTATTTCAATCAGTGTCACTGCCTGGTTCTTGCCAAATTTGCCTTCTAGTCGTGGATCGACAAGTTTCTCCACCCAAGAATCTTCTCCACTTTGAATCTTTCTCTTCACCATCCTGACAAATTTTCCGAGCTGTGAATCTTGTTCATGATCACATTCACTATCATCCACCACCCAACTTGACAGCCTACTTCCTTTGATCATTTCTAGTATTACAATCCCAAAGGCATAAACATCAACTTTTGCTGTTATAGGTTGGTTCAAAGCCCATTCAGGAGCCATATAGCCTTTAGTACCGCGAATCTTGGAGAAATCTGAACCAGGGCCGCCTCTTTGGGACAGCTTTGCAAGTCCAAAATCTGCAATCTTGGGCTCGAATTCACTATCGAGAAGTATATTTTCAGGCTTAACATCACAATGAATCACCCATTCAAGACATTCATGATGAAGATATGCCAGACCTTTGGCTGTCCCTAGTGCCACTGCAAACCTTTGTTTCCATTCAAGAATATCAGCCCTGGAAAGATGCCTGTCTAGTGATGAGTTCTCGACGTATTCATAGACCAAAAGCTGACGTCTACCTTCAGAACAAAATCCCCACATCCTCACCAAATGCATATGGTTGATTCTTCCTATGGTAGTCATCTCTGCCCAAAATTCTTCTTGAAACTCATTTGAAAGTTTCTTGACTGCTACCGCTCTTCCGTCTGCTAAAACTCCTTTATAAACAACTCCTGAACCTCCTCTTCCTAGCTCAACCTTGAAGTTTTTTGTTGCTTTCTTAAGTTCAGTATATGTAAACCTCCTGAATTGAGTCGATGACACCATTTTATATCCATCCTCAATGGAAGCAGGAATCCCATGTTTACTAAACAACGCCCACCAGCCTAACACGAAGAACAGAATCTCTATTCCACCAAGGGTGGAACAAAACAGGTAAAGATAAATCCACTTCACCTTCTTAAAATCGAATACATACATAGAAGGAGAACCAAAAAGAAAGTTTTCGGGACTCAATCCACATTTTGCATCAGTACCTTCAAGCATCAAATGACCTGATTCTGATGCACTTAGATTCATAGGGAGTTTCAAAAACACACTTCCAGGGAAACCAGGAGACCTGTATCCATTGAAAAGGATGCCTTTAGTATAGCATGATCCCACACCAGTTAACCTATAAACAAATGCACGACAACTTGGATCGTCCAAGCACAATGCCCTACAAGATTCAAATGACAAAGGAGTAGTGGCATTGAGATCAAAACCCCAATAATCAGCATTAGGAATTTCCACAAACTTGACATGTTTAGACTCCAAACTTCTTGATCTAAACATTGGCCTACAACCTCTACTCCAATCACTTCCATTAACCATCTCATATCCAGGAGGACATGTACATGTAGGCTTCGATACATAAGTACATATCGAAAATCTTCCACACATTCCATGCACAGCACAAGGTTGTGCAATAGCTTGCCACGACATCTTCCATAACCCTGTCGAGTTATCCAAACTATACATCCTCAAATTCCCATCAGTATCTATAGTCAATCTTCTCAATATCCCAAACCCCATATCAGAAACATTGAATTGCAACATATCACTTGAGAAAAATCTACCCATTCCATCAAAATGTGCAACTACAGTATCCACCTGACTAGTTCTACCATTCTGGGGCGCACTCCTTTCGCGATTAGGCCAGTATATACTCGAAACTAAAGGACCATCATAAATCATTCTCAATACATTATCACTATCAAAGTACAAACTAAAGTATCCAGGTGATAAACTCCCTTTCCTCAAAGGAGGAACTAATCTATGATTCTTGGTAAATCTTTGATAAGGCAACAAAGTATCAGTAGGCAAATCAAAACTCTGCCACAAAATATCACCTTTAGGATTCTTCAATACTAAGTTTCCTGTTTCAAGAACCTCAGCCTTTTCAACATCAAATGATGTTGTGTTTGTTTGCCAAACAATTGTATCATCAACATCTGTTAAAACTAAAGCTCCATTCTTTCTTAATGTCAACTTTGACCCTTTGAGATTAACAGGCCTATCTTGTTTAGCATTCCAAACAACAGTTTTATCTCTTGAATTTGTATACCAAATTCCAAAATAATAAGCATTACTAGTACTTTCTATAGGATAAAAACCACAAGTGAATGTTTTTTGTGGAGAAGTAATGAAATGTGAATCATCTTTAACTGAAAAAGAATCACCTTTAAGCAAAATTCTTGATGATGTTATCAAAGGGAAAGACAAAACAAGAAATGAGAAAACTAAAAAGGGAAAAAGATGGTAAACATTCAAACTTTTCATGGTTTCAAGAATTTGGAAAAAATCATAAATGTTGAAAGTAGATGAAGGGAAAGAAGTGATGGGGTTGCTTTATAATGTATAGTTTTTTTTTTTTTTTAAAGATTTAGTCAAACATATCAAATTGGTTCAAGAATTTAAAAAATTAAATAAAAGAAACATTCTAGTTGGTTCAAATTGAAAGGACAAAGATAATAAAGTATGCATACTATAATAATTTATTAGCAAGTGCGAATTTAAGAATGACAATGATTTGAGGACATATTTTTTCTCTTTTCTTTTTTTAAGTTGGTATTTTGTTGGTTTATTTTTACTCGTTCACTATACTCTGTTCCTAATCCATACATTATTAACTTTAATCAATTCTTATTACATTAATTCAATTATTTTATTTATTATTCTATAAATATATATATTAAGCTAATACTAAACAAATAAAATGAACGGACAGGGTTGGGACTAACACAGCTTTAAGATGTGATACCAAAAGCTGTTCAAGTTGTACTATTGGGTTGGGACTAACACAGCTTTAAGATGTGATACCAAAAGCTGTTCAAGTTGTACTATTGGGTTGGGACTAACACAGCTTTAAGATGTGATACCAAAAGCAGTTCAGGTTGTACCAAAAGGACAAACAAAGCAACACGAAATTGTACCAAAAGTAACTTAAATTGTACCTTCACTTTGGACCCATTTTATTCCTTTTCTTTTCTTTCCTAGCCACGTGTGTGCAGCCTTTTCTTGGGCAGACACATACAGGCCGAAAAATGTGGGGCCCTCTTTCTGCCTATTTCACATTTTTCTATTCTTCTTTAATTTTTGTTATCCAATTGCCCATTAACAATTCTCATTTCCTTCTTTTATTTGTTCCTCACAGTTTCTTTTTCATTTTTTCCCACTTTATTTCTTCCTTGAAAATTTGACATTTTGAAATTTAATTAATTCATTTATTATATTTTAGCTACAAAATATAGTAGAAAGAAATTAAATTTTCTAAAAAAATTTAGTTGATTCTAAAAATTCTATCATTGTCACATGAATTTAAATAAATAGAATAAAATGTATTATTAAAAATTACATAAGAAATACTATAAATTACAATAATTAGCAACTAAAATTTTTTTTTAAATCATATATGGAAATTTGGTTGCCTAATTAAAATAAAAGAAGTATCTTATATTATTTGAAAATGGCGTCAAAAGTCCTAGAATTCACAATAAATTAATAACTGAAAATATTTATGATTATTCACGTCAATTAGAACATGAATAACATATATTATTTAAAAATGATGAGCAAAAAGTACTATAAATCACAACAAACTAATAACTATAAATTACAATAATTAGGAACTTAAAAAATCTCTCTCTCAACCAATACAAAATATTAATAACCCACATAATTTGCATAAGAAATTCCAAATTAATTTATTCTTTCTGTAAATTTAAATTTTTAAAATCGCTCTCCCCATTAATTAGAGTCTCACTCTTCTCTTAAGCCAGTGGATATGTTCAGAAATGATACATCTCTTTTACATGAAAGTAAATAAATTATAATTACATTTAGCTCTTACTAATTATATATCAAGTATAATATTTGGTGGAAATCAATTAAAATTAAAATTTATATGTACATTTAAATTTTGTGGTATATATCAAATATATTAAAATATTTTTTATTTTTGTGATCTTAAATATGCTATACAAAAAATATTAAAATTTAAAGGTTATTATGTTTTTAAAATCGAAACGGAGGGAATCATATTTTAAAAATGAAATATTACTCTTATACGCAATTGTTAGAAAGAGCTTCCACAAATATATTTTAAAAAATTTGTTTGTCTTCCTTATATTAATTTGTGCGTATACTAATTTATTTGACGTTTTTTCTTAATCTTCATCTCATCATTAATGTTATTTATATAATTTTCTTAAATCGCTTATTTTTCCTTTTTTAACTCTTTTATATATATAAAAATATAAAAGATGGATATGTAAATAATGATGTGACATTTCTTAGAAGCTAAGATTACTATTTATCTAATTTTTTTTAAAAAAAATCAAGATATCATACGCAAATTTATGGTCAAACTTAAACTATTTGATTTTCGAGAAATAAAAAGTAATCACATAAAATGGGACAGACGAAGGATAACTCTCAATTAAATTTATTTCACTTTTTATTTTCCATTTTTAACATAATTTTTCAAGTTCGATTTCTAGAAATTCTATAGTAGACCCATTTAAATTTTACTTTTTTGTTTTAAATTAAAGAACTTGGCCGCACTTCGCGCGATCATTTAGATTAAAATATTTTTGATTAATTTTATATTTACTCTGTTGTTTAATCGTAATATTTTTTTTGTTTTAATAATATGAAGATTGTGAAAAAATTAAAGCTTCACAAATTTAACGTCTATTAAATGACGAAGAATATATTTTTTATCAAATAAGTTCAAATATATTTGCTAATAACAAATTCTTCCATTGCATGAAGTTGATCTTTTAATATATAATATATATTCCACTGTACCATTCTCCTTAAATGTCTAAGAAATATCTCATAATGTCAAATAACACTGTAATACTCCCTCTGTCCCTAATTACTTGTCCACTTTTAAATTGACACATTAAGAAATCAATTAATGACATAGTGAGTTTATCATTTTACCCCTATTAATTATGAAGTGGATGAAAAGTTCTGCAATTTTCAAAGTAATTAGTCATTTAATTGAGGGTATAATAGGTAAAAAAATATTTCTTTCTTGATTTGTCAAAATGGACAAGTAATTAGAGGCAACTATAAAAAGAAAAGTGAACAAGTAATTAGGGACAGAAGGAGTACTAAACAAATGCATCAGCAAAATGAAATTTATATTCAAAATATATTGAATAATGACGTAATGATACCTTAATAGAATTTCCTATCCATTTAAAAAAACAAAAATTCACCCTTTCAAATTCATTATATCTTCTTATTTAGTAGAAGAATCATCGTTTATTATATTCTACTCTACCTTAATTTGTACCATCAGAGTTTTAAGAATAAACATTAAATTTTAAATTGAAATAAAAAATCATTGAAAAATGACAGAAAAAATAATAATAGTATATGAAAATTAAAATAAGCTGCAACAAAATCCTTTTCACGATAATTTTTTGAAATATATTGATAACAATTAAAATGAAGCTGTTATTTTATCTTTAAAATTAAGTTTGATTCAATTGAATTGGTACAATGAGAAAAAATATAAACTAATAACTTTTTAATCTTATTAAATGCATTTTCTTTTTAATTGAGTAGTAGATTAAAAGTTCCGAATTAGGATATTAAAATAATATCTTACTCTCTCCTTAATTATTATGGTATTGCAAACATTTATTTTCCTTAAATGGTGATTCATTTTCCATTTACAGTTATATCCAATTAATTTCTAATGTATTCAATGTGGTTATGGGATATTGAAATAATATCTTTATATTTCCTTAATCATAATAAAATTATAATTTAACATTTATTTTTTTGAAATGATAATTTTGTTTTAATTCCTAGAACATATTGTTTACCATACTGAATGTAATTATAATAAAACAATTGTATTTAGTATGACAAAAGAAATCAAAATTTCGAGAAATTAGATAAATAGTAATCTTAGCTTCTAA
>NW_006238947.1:130075-156083 GCF_000226075.1 Solanum tuberosum
CAATAACTTCTCAAATTCCATAATATGACATAAATTAGAAAAAATATGTTATAAATCATAATAAATAGTGCAATATCTCAACTACTTTAAAAGTATTATAAATTGTAATAAATAATACAACAATTTAAATTACTTAAAATTTAACGACTTAAAAATATTTTTTTAATTGTATTAAAATTTTGGGTAATTGTCAAAACTTTACATGTGCCACATAAATTGGGACATGGATAGTCACACATATTTTTTTTTAAAAAATTACATTAAAGTATTCAATCAATTAACAACATATATTGTTTGAAATTGACGGAAAAAAAATATTACAATAATTAACAAAATAAATCTCTCGACTCCAACAAATCTATCAATTAATGCCACATAAATTGGGACATGTCAAATACCATATATTATTAAAAAATTAGGTTCAAAATGTACTATAAAATACAATAATTAACAACTTAATATATTAAAGAGACATATAAAAAAGGGTTAATATTTGAACAAACAAAAGTAATAAATATTATTTTCAAAATTATGTTAAAAAAAAAAGTACTACAAATCACAATAGCTAACAATTTAAAATATTTTTAAAATCATATAAAAATTTCAATAACTTCTCAAATTCCATAATATAACACTTAAATACTACATATTATATATTAATTATACTATACTATAAATGACTTAAATACTCCATATTATCTATTACAATAATTAACAATTATTTGACACTTTAAATTCTATCAATGTAGGCAAATGTTTGTTTGACATTGAGGCGGCTGACAAAGATGGTTATCATTATTAGGCTTGGCTAATTGATGGAAGAATTAAACTATATTAAAAAGAAAGAATTAAAAATTGGTTTAATGATCCAAATTTTAATGACAAAGTTTAAAGATCATGATTCCAAATTTGAAAGATGACCAAAAAAAATAAAATTCATATCATTTAAACAACACATTAATAAAAAAAAAATGAAAGCAAAAAGAATTAGTAATTTCATCTGACCCTTTTTTGAATTATTTGGAATTAATTTTTTTTAAAGAATTAGAAGTCTTCTCCCAAATACGCATCATGCATGATACACACGGATAGGAATAAAATTCAGGGGCGAATTCAATATTTCAATATGAGTTCATAAATTTTTGACGTAGAACATAAATTTATATATTAAAATATACCAAAATTATAATAAATACAAATTAATATGAATTCATATTTTCAATGTTTCATCTACCTCCCTTGTACAACAACCTCAAGAGTAATGGTGAACAATTCATAGTATTTGATTTCAGTATTCCTTAAAGATAAATAACTTTTTTGAAGATAATATTAGTAAAGTAATAATTAATTAAAAGAGCATGATTTTAGAGAGGACAAATCAATCCTGATATATATTATTATTTTATTAAAAATAAATAAAATAAAATATAAGAGTTGTAGTCGTAATATTGCAAATGTGAGAAAAGACTTGTAAAACAAACAAAACGTAAAGAAAGGTCTTTAAATTTTGAATTTGCTCAAATATAATTGGACTTAATTGGGGGTAGTTGCATTTGCATGCTTTCTCACGGAGGACTTGTAAATTAATTTGTCAAAAGTCATTAGTGGTCCTTTATTAATTTTTTTTTCCAGTCTATCTTTACCTTAGAAAAAGGGAACCCACAGGATATTTCCAATTTATTTATTTCTCAGTAATTGTCATGTATCAAAAATTCCAAAGAGACAATTCATTGTCTCATAGACCAAAATTGGGATCTTAATATCACAGTTGAATTGTCTTCATTAGATTAAAAAAATAAGTTAAAATGTGCAAAGTATTTAAATAGCAATTTAAATCAGCCAAAAAAATATATGTTAGTGCATTGGAAGGTTATAATTTTAGCTATTGAGGCTTTAATGTTATATTGATGAGAGAATTGTGATTTAGTGACCATATATGAAAATTATATATTAGGAATGATACTCGATTTATAAAGAAGGATTCTTTTGAAGTTATATAAATTACCTAAACAAGTAAATACAAGGCAATGCTTATCACGAAATATATCGCTCTTGAAATTCTCATGATAAGGCCAATGCACCATCAATCAGTGTGGTGATGAACACGATATACTCTAAATTAAGTTGTTTATCTTGTAAACAAGGAAGATATAGAAAATATTTCGTACTTGATTCATAAGATTTTATATTCAATAGTATCGGTAAATTATTTTATTTAGCTTGTTTCTTATATGACTTTGTGAGCCAACCTTTCATGAATATCAAGGATTCTTAAAAGATGACATTAACCGTTACTCCATCCTTTTTCATCTCTAACTATTACTAACGCCCACCATTATTATCATTCATTACCTACGACCACCGTCCTCATTCATAACCACCACTATCGTCAATTACCACAACTAGTCATCACCATTAGTCATTATATTCGATCGTTACCATCAACAACTATTATTATAATAACCATCCATCACTATATACTGACAATCACCATCATCAACCACCACTATATATCAACAATCGTCGCTATCAATCACCACTATTAATTATCACTATCTTCAACCACAATTATCAATCATCACAATCAATTACCATAATCAACCACCATCATTAACCACTACCTATAAAAAAAAATTGTGAAAGCAAGAAAAATGGTAACTCAACTAGGCCTATTTTTGAATTATATGCTATAAAAGAATATATTCAAAGTCTTCTCATATAAACTCATGATACAAGTGGGGAATAGATTAGAATTGGAATAATTGAGAGAGAGAGTTGCATTTGTCTTCCCATGGAGAACTTGTCAAAAGTCACTCACTATTGGTCCTTTATATTGGTTTTGTTTTTCCAGTCTTTATCTTTACCTTAGAAAATGGGCACCCACTGAAATATATTTCCAGTTTCCATAAGGCTAGTGTACTTAATTCCTCCGTTCATCTTTACTTGTTCAGTATACTAAAATTACTTATTCGAGAGTATTCATTTTCCAACATTTAGATGAACTATCAATTAGGGATAACTTAGTAAAATTACCCTATAATTTATTGTTTTCTAAAGGTGTATCAAATCAAACATGTAATGAACAAGTAAAGACGAATGGTAGGAATATTTATTTCCTTTAAGTTATTGTCATGTACCTAAACTTCTAAGGTACAATACATTGACTCAAAGACCAAAATTGGATTCTTAATATCACAGTTGAATAGTAATTAAGTCATGGTCCTTTTTATGTGTCTTAACTACTTCTATATTAATTAACTATGCAAAAGAGTTCGTCCTTTTTCGCCAAAAGAATAGAAAAAAGACACGTGCATATCATATCAAAAAGGAAATGACCTTGCACACACGCATTCTTAGTGGTCCTTGAACCGGAATATAAAGAAATAAATACATAAAGAATTCGAACGAATTAAATATATATAATAACAATAACAACTCAGTATAATTCATGAGTGGGGTCTGAAACACAAGTCATACACTATCTTTATGAGTAGAGGGGTTGTTTCTGATAGAACTTCTACTTAAAAGAGAAGTTATTGATAGACGGGTCACAAGAAAAAAGATAACAACAAAATATCAAGACACGGAGCAAAATGAAGCAACAAATAGTAGAAACACATAGAAGAATAAAAAAAACTACTACATGATTACTACTACTACTAGGAGAAGAGGATACGAGGCAAGCCCCTTGCCTCTCCCACCTAACGAGCAACCACACTTTATCACTTACTAACCTTCTCGACCTCTATATCTTCATATTTATGATCATATCCTCAGTAAGTTGAGGCTATGTCAAGTCATGTCACCTCCTCCTGTTCTTTTTTAACCCTCATCTACCTCTCCTAACCCTTGTTGCTACAACCAACCTCCCACTATTCCTAACTAATGGATTTGCGCACCTCCTCCTCAACACTCTGGGTGTGTTTGGTATGAAGGAAAATGTTTTCCTAGAAAATGTTTTCTTGGAAAACAAGTTGATTTTTGACTTATTTTCTCATGTTTGGTTGGTGAGTAGAAAATATTTTCCGAAAAAGATTTTTAGTGTTTGATTTATGAATGAAAAATGTTTTTGAAAAATTTCTTTTATTTTTACTAGAGTAGAAAATAATTGTTGAAATTGAAAATATTTTTTAAAAACAAACTTAATTTTTTTTGGGTCATCTGGAGGCAAAGCCTCTTTCAGCACATTGAGCTCTTTGTTAGCTGATATCCATCTTTTCTAAAGACTAGTGGTATGCATCCTATTAAAAATTTAACTTAAGATATCTGTAACTTTACAATAGTGCTTTGATTTCACTTCTTTTAAGTTGAGGGTCTATCAGAAATAACTTATCTACCTTCACTAAGGTAGGGATAAGTTTGTTCTATTATTTCCATTTCTTTCACCTGTAAAAATTGGCCAAATAATGGAATAGATTGAGTGATGTGATGAAAGGCACAGAAAATATTCTAATTTGTGTCGGACGACATGCTTTAAACTATGCATTGTATGTTCAGATTTTAACATCTGATGAAATAAAAGCACACTGTGATTCTTATATACCAAATTACAGTTCTTGTATTATAATTTGCAGTCCACAAATTAAACGGTCTTAAGAACCAACTCTCTAAGAGACTAAAGTTTTGCCTGGGGGCTGCTAATAAAATACCCCCCTCCCCTAGATGTAGGTCCTAATTTATTATTATGTTCCATTATTTGCTCCGTATAGAGAGCATGAGCTGAATTAGGAGCGCAAAGGATTCATCTAAACCTTATTTGTCGGAAGATTTTATATATATCTAAGGGTAAGTTCAACAGAGTAGTTGTTAGACTAGTAGTGTTGTATGAGACAGAGGGTGTGTTTGGTACGAAGGAAAACATTTTCCGGAAAATGTTTTCCTTCGTACCAAACACACCCTCTGTCTCATACAACACTACTAGTCTAACAACTACTCTGTTGAACTTACCCTTAGATATATATAAAATCTTCCGACAAATAAGGTTTAGATGAATCCTTTGCGCTCCTAATTCAGCTCATGCTCTCTATACGGAGCAAATAATGGAACATAATAATAAATTAGGACCTACATCTAGGGGAGGGGGGTATTTTATTAGCAGCCCCCAGGCAAAACTTTAGTCTCTTAGAGAGTTGGTTCTTAAGACCGTTTAATTTGTGGACTGCAAATTATAATACAAGAACTGTAATTTGGTATATAAGAATCACAGTGTGCTTTTATTTCATCAGATGTTAAAATCTGAACATACAATGCATAGTTTAAAGCATGTCGTCCGACACAAATTAGAATATTTTCTGTGCCTTTCATCACATCACTCAATCTATTCCATTATTTGGCCAATTTTTACAGGTGAAAGAAATGGAAATAATAGAACAAACTTATCCCTACCTTAGTGAAGGTAGATAAGTTATTTCTGATAGACCCTCAACTTAAAAGAAGTGAAATCAAAGCACTATTGTAAAGTTACAGATATCTTAAGTTAAATTTTTAATAGGATGCATACCACTAGTCTTTAGAAAAGATGGATATCAGCTAACAAAGAGCTCAATGTGCTGAAAGAGGCTTTGCCTCCAGATGAATATAAGGAGATGGTCCAGGGGAATTAAAATTTAATTAAAGAAAAAGAAACATAATATTACAAGCGTTAAAGAAAATGAGTTGCCATTTTTCTTTTTACTTTTTTTTCCTTTTCACTTTAAATAATGCTAAAAGAATAACTGTACAGACAAAAGAATTTTACAGAGTAAGACATTGGCATGTTATCGTCATTTTGTATTAACAGCTCTCTCTCCTCCTTACGGAGAGCAGTGTTGATCTTCACACTTGAGTAGAGCCATCATTTGAGACTTTGAAACGCTTTGCCTGTTATTAAGGACATCAATGTAATTTTGAAGCCTATAACGATCTGAGTTTGTTAGAGAAAATGGAGGGTTTAAAATCAGAGATGGTGCTTCCACTTGAAGGAATGCTAACAACCGCACAGCTTTTGAATAAAACATGACTGCATTTTCAGTCCGACTCATGTACTCATCAACCTGCCACAGTATCATAACTTCTGGTAAATGCTTACTGCAATATTGAGTCTCATTAAACAAAAAGATAGGGACTGTTGTCTTCTGAAAGGAAAAAAGACGAAGCATCTGAACCAGGAGTAGTAGAGGACAAGGATATCACGCACACGAAAAAAACTTTCTGATTCCCTCTGTCCTAAAGTTTTATAATGAAAGTCACTTTGTTTATGTTCGAATTCAATTCAACAAAAACACCAGGATAGACCAAGATAAGAACACTTACAGCTCCCTTTCTACCCAAAGCCAGGGCAGATTGAAATATCATCTCCATTGCATCTGGAACCTCTGTATTTCCTGAGAAAAACAACAGCACAACCAAGCTCTTTAGTTTTTTTTTGTCCAAGACCATAGAAGGCAGTCCTATGCATCATACTCAAGTGAAAAATGAACATATTCCTATGCTAAAGTACCTAGGATGCTTTGATTGCTGTCAATCCCAGTTGTAGCACAATAGCGAAGAATAATATTTGTTGCACATAAATATGAAAATACCAAGTATCAACTACAAGCTCAACAGATGGCTAAGTTATTTTACAGTAATTTGCATAATTTTGTGTTGCAGAGTTTGGTAAAACTATGTTGTATAATTTGGGAAAACGTGTTCTTATCTATCTAAATAAACCATCAAGAGTACTTGCATAATTTTGTCTTAATAGTAGCTGCGGAAGTAAAAGTTTGCCAGGTGTATAGGAACTCATAAATTATTGCAGTAGAATAGATAGAGGAAACAGGAAACAAATGTCACAAGCACAGTTGCAGCATCACACATAAAGCACATAGAGATTGAAGAAAAAGAGGAGGGATACAGGACATATTGACGGTAGTTAGTCAGAGAATATACCAGGCTCTATATGTTTGGCAAGTTCCTCTGCGTTACCAACTTCACCAAGAAATGCTTTTTCAATATGAGAACACACATTCTCCGGCCCCAAAATGTTACTAGCATCAAGATGCTCTTTTATGCTAAGACTAACTTGACCTTTCTTCATCATTTCCTTTAATCTGATCGTCTCTTGGCTTGGACTTCCTTCAATTGCCGATGCCGCTTGTGTATGACAAATATCCAGAGCTTGCTTCCATATAGCAAGAATGACTAGCTGAATTGAAAATGCTTCCAGATGCCGGCCTGCTTCAACCTTCAAGAGAAAGCAAGAACTATTAGCAGAAACATACCATGAAGGAACCAATAACAGCAGAGATAACAGAACAGTCAGCTAAGCCAAAGATTAATAAGAGATTTTGAATATAACATCTCTTGAGCACCAAAACTTGGAAGCATATATTAAGACAATAATATCTTAACAGCAAAAGGTAAAAGACCATAGAGTTAATAATTAACATCATAAGTTCTCCAAGCACTTACCATCACCTGATATTAGCAGGTGAGTGCAGTGACGATGAAAGGTTAAATCAGATGACAGTCACAACGAACAAGAATCGAGATTGATTGAGCTGAAGTTTGGACTATAACTCTTTTTTTTTCTGATAAATCCGATGCAGGAATCAAAAGATCTTTTCTTTCTTGTTCTTTTTTTTTCAGGTCTCTAAAAAGTGAGATTCGACAGTGGTTAAACTTGCAAACTAGGTCAGACATTTGCATTTTTGGGTATTTCTTCCTTTTTTTTAACAACCGTAGCGTCCGGACCAGCTTGCACACACCTCAACTATTTCCACAGGATACCTGCCAGCAACAAGTACAAGGTAACTCTGTCCAGTTCTCAGCCCACTTCATTGACCACTAGGCCACACCCTTGGGTGCCATTTTGAGGCTTATTTGGGGTATTTTCAATTCCATCAAAACTCTGTATCTCATCACTTAACACTTTCTAGTAAGTCTGTATCCCAAATAAAAGATGATCACTATCTGATATGATTTATTCGAGAGATTATTTTGCAATACTGTTGATTGGATGTTCTCTAAATTTGTTCCATTAATTAACAATCAAATTATTTTAGAAGCACAAAGGCATGTAATCAGCTCCTCCATTTTCCTGGACTGATGAACAAACGAGCCTCAGACAGGAATATAAATAAATAAATCACAATGGAATGTTTAAGGGAACAAAGTTTGACTTCATCAAATTCTAGTTAATGTTTCTTCAGGAATCAAAAAGTTGATTTACGTATGTAAAGATCAGCTCATTGCTGCAACCACTGAAGTACACAATGAACCTCAGATATTTGTACAAAGAAAAAAAAGAAGCTTCTCATTCAGTTGCACACCGAGTAAACTATGTCAAAGTAACATATTATAAAAGATATACATCAAGATTTAGATATTCCATGTGATACACAAGGCAAATAAAATAAAAATAGTTTGTTTCAAGGAAAGAAAAAAATACTTTAGAATAATCAAATTTTGTTCTATTAAACAACTACAACAACAGCGAAAAGCTAATGAAAAGATCTGCAAGAATATGATAATCAGATGAATCCAACTTGAGCAAACATATTAAACACCTATATGGGGGTAACCAAATCAATGGTGTAAACAGTACCAAGGCTGTTGTAGAACAACGGTAATGCTCTAACTGAAGCCTGGGATCAAAGCTAAAGAAATGGAAAGCAGGATCTACTGGAAACTAGGCTAGACCTTATTCTTCCTTGCACCCCTACATGCCATATCACACCAAACACACATGAAGCTGTAGAGAAAATGAGATCACTTCGATGTTTTAAGTCTTCTCTAGATTTTTGATTTTGTGGCTGGCTACTGGGTCTTAACTTTTATCATGTAATGGAGCTAGCATATCTACTTTTGTACTCCTTGCATCTTCTTGATGCCGGTAATGAAACAACTTCATAAAAAAATAAAATAAAATGATATCACTTTGAGTTACCTTCTCATTTACTAATTCCATGATAGCAGAGGCAGAACGCTGCAGGGACTCTATCCTGGCCATGCCATCAGGTGGTGACTGCTCCAAGCAATTTATGACATCAGTGCATACTTGTGAAGCTCCAGGTGCAGATGAGGGACTTTCCGAACTTCCTAAATGACCTATTCTACTAAGAGGAGGACCACTAATAGGAACCGGGTCACTTGGTCTAGGATCTACTCTCGCAGACGCTTGCAGGGAACAGCTTGATCTGAAAGGCATATTGCTAAGCCTAGAAGCACCTATTGAAGAATATGAATCCACTGGAGGGCCAGAAACAATAACATAGTCCTGATCAATCAACTCGAATGAATCCACCACTGTTGAATGGAGTGAATACCATAATCAGAAAGTTAGTCTTAGCCAAACTGACAGTAGATCCAAGCAAAATATAAATTTCTGCGAAATTCGAGGAAAAAGGAAATTGGGAATACTGATGCAAAATAGAACCTTTTGAACGAGTAGTTGTTTGTCTATGGTCCTTCAAATTAATAGATCCCTTCAGGTTCCTTTCTGAATGTCGGTGGCTAGAACCAATACTATCTGTTTTCTGTGGGGTACTACTAGTAACTTCTTTCCTTTCAGCTTTTGCATCACAAGAAAAACCATATGACAACCTCTGTGGTAATCTCCCAGTAAATGAAGGACCACCATTAGGACCGCTGGAATCATCATCTAGACTAAAGGGTAAACCATCTTCTTGAAAAGTTTCCTCTGTGCCCCTCGCAGGATAGCCTTCTGATATAGGAAAACCACCTATTACCCTTTGAGGTCTCGTATCCCTGCTGACCATGTCCAACATAAATCAAATCCGAATGATGAAATAATTTGTAATAATGAGAACTAGAATTCATGAACTATTTTACCAAGACAGCTCATCTGGCTGCTTCTGTGCAAGAAATGGGTGGTTAAAGAACTCTTCAAATGTCAACCGCTCCACTGTGTATTAAGGATACATGAAAGAAATTTTAATGAGAAATTGTCAGGTAATGAAAATTCAGGATTTATTATTGTTAAGGTAAATACTAAATAACATATGACCTTCTCTATGTGAAAAGTTCTCAATGGCAAAGCGAGTAGGAAACTATGATACAAGTAATCAAGTCAGTGTGTGAAAGATCATATACAGTTAAAATCCATATCACTCAAATGAAGTACCTGGATAACGGCGCAACAATTTTTTACACAAATCTATGCAGCTAGGACTTAAATTTTTTGCACTTGGAGGAAACAGCAATTCAGTCGACTTCAATATGTTCTGGAGCAACTGTACCAAGATGGAGAGAGAAAATTCAGAACTTTGTGTCAAGCCTTTTAATATCAGTGGACAAATTGAACCTAAAAAGTTCCACCAAAAGAAGTTTGCAATGCTTGGAAGATATTAAACCTGGATTTGATTGTTTCCGGTAAAAGGGGTTTTGCCAGTTACTAGCTGAAACAGGATGGCACCGACGCTCCAGAGATCTGCCTGCGTTTGCAGCCAAAAGTTAATAGGAACTCGAATGATATTACTAGACTATGGATTGGAATCATAGAAAGAATATATCACCTTTGCATCATACTTCTGAAGTTGCATTATTTCTGGAGCCATGTACAATGGTGAACCACAAAGTGTTTCAGCAAGACCCCTAGGTTGCAAAGACCTAACAAAAGATAGAGGTCACATTATAAATGACCTTTGAGTGGACCACTTAGGAAACATTTAGCTAGTAAGCTTGAAATGTAAATAGAGGGTTAAAGAAGGACAGAAATTATAGAAAAGTGTTTCTAATGGAAAATGAATCAAAATGGAAAAAGGGGGGTACATCAGCAAAAAGACGTTTACCAAATGGATCACTTTACCTTGCAAATCCAAAATCAGCAATCTTCAAGGTGGAGCGGTCATCGTTTGAGGATAAGAGGAGATTCTGTTGGATCGAGACAAAAGGAACAAGTCAATGAATTGGGCATTTCCACTAACATTACCATTCAAATTCTCAAAAAAATTTAAGAAGTCTTACTGTCTACGAATAAATGAAATTACCAGACATGCAAGAACTCACTCCTAGGAAACCAAACAACTTTAGCTCCCTCAACTAGAATCTACTAATTTGCTGATATGTATACTACATATCTGTTAAAAGAGACTCATCTGCTTTGTCGCTTTCATTTTTCCTTTTTTGTCTTTTTGAAGAGTCTTGTCCTAGACAGATATGGTGATTATTCAAAATCTCTGTATAAGAGATGCAATTGCTACCCGACAATGAAGCAATTTCACACCTCAATTACCTTGGCGCCATGTGGACCATTCCAATCTGTGGTTTATGCATTAAAGCTGCCAAATACTAGGCTCCTGTTGATGATTAATACAACAAATGGCTACAAAAAGTGCTACGTGGTGCACAACTAACGGGACAGTCTCTTTCCAGCTCACACAATTTTAAATATTTTTACACATAGAAAAGCTGGGAGGGAAGTCATTAGATGCCCATGAATTTCAACAAGAACTATGACTGTGATACACCTGAGGCATATGAGGAATCAGCAAGTTTAAATACAAATTTACAGTATAACAGTAGAAGGAAGCGAAACCTGAGGCTTTAGATCCCTATGGATTAGATTGTTGTCGCGAAGGATTTTTAGACCAGATGCTACAGTAAAGAAATGAACATTAGTATCTTTGAATTCATCTAAGAGTAAAAATTTATTCACTCTACATATGAAAAAGGGAAGTTACGCAAAGAATTAGAAGGTTCAGACAAACCAAGTTGCTGCATAAAATGTTTCGCAGTTGCTTCTGGAATTCTCCCTTGGCTTTGTTGAATGTACATAGAAAGATCTCCTCCTCTGCAGTACTCCAAAACAATATATATTTTTCCCACCTCCTATATTACATGCACGTTGTTGCATTTAGATCAAAAAGGAAAGAAAATATACGACTCAAGCAGAAAGACATTCCATTTGTACTTTAACCAGATTCATAATCAGTAACACGTGCACCCAAAAAGTAGAAAAATTAAGTGACACGAGACTTGGACTATAGACTAAGCAAAGTAACGGACTATGCCCAAGCAGAGCTTAGATACGTTGTTCGAGAGTTTTCTGGGGATAGATAAAAAGCTGAATCTGCTTAGTTCTAGTTTCCATTGAACTACCCAAAAAGCTATACCAACTACTTCTTGAGATTAAACTGAGATTTTTTAAATCTCCTATATCCTTCTACCATGTTTATAGAAACAAAGCTCTACACTTCCTTTATAACAACACGAAGACAGCTAAACAGGTAACACATAACGTGCATTTTCTTTATTGAGTTCCTTCTTTCAATAGAAAACTTTCACCAACCAGACATTATCTCAAGCCCGAGTAAAATGAGCATAGAATTCTATACTGTTCAAAGTACCAAATGCATAAATCTAATATCCAAAACTCCATGCATCCACACAACCTCTATTATTTCCAGTTGCTCCATCAACTCAGACAAGTACCTAAATTTTATCAGAAACTACAATTTGACTATGAAGTTTAGCATTTCTCTTAGCAAAAAGATGCATATTTCAATGATTAACACAAAAAAACAAAAATCTGAAACTGAATTTGACGATACGAACCTCGATCATGTCGTGCAGGCGAATAATATTAGGATGATTAATCTTCTGCAAAATTACAATTTCTGACTTTAGACTCTCCTGAAGCTTGTTGTTAAGCCGAGCCGTAACGATCTCCTTTATAGCAACTTCGGTTCCATGAGCTCGGTGCCGAGCATGCCACACCGTCGAGAAAGAGCCGGCACCGATTTGCTTCCCTACAACATAGTCCCCAACTACAGACCTCCCTCCTCTGCTCATCGATTGAGCCATCTCCACAAAAACCCTAACGGAATTTTCCACCACCAAACACGACCTTATCGGAGAGGTCCACCACCAAACACGGCCTTATCAGAGAAGAAAGTCCACAACGGTCAAATTCAATTGAAAGTTGAGATTAATGGAGATTTTTTTGAGCTCTATAATTATGGTGATGGTAATTGAGCTTTGAAAATTGAAAAAATATATGATTTGAGTTAATAAAAATGGAAATTAATGAAGTTTATCTTGATTTTAAAGCTTAATTATTTTTTTGGGGGTTTAATTAATAATTGTGTGGGGGAGAAGGATAGTGTTGGAAGGTTTGCTTGAAGCTATGGTCATTGTGCCGTACGCTTGGTGAACATATTGACTTGAGGCATATAGGGGAACGGACCTAATGCGACGGTCTATTGGTGTGAGGATCACATAATTATAGCTTTATGTTTTAACTTATTTATCGTAATTTAAAAAAATAGATGTACTTAATTAATTGTTATTTTAAATTCACTTTAACTTTCTCTTGTAACATCCTATAAATAAGAGAACATATTGACTTGAGGCCTATTGGAAAACGGACTTAAATACAACTTGGTATATTATTATGAATACCACATAATTATAGCTTTATGTCTCAACTTATCTATAGTAGTATTTGTTATCTTAAATTCACTCTTAATTTTTTTTTTAATTATCCTATAAATAAGAGAACATATTGACTTGAGGCCTGTAGGGGAACAGACTTAAATGCGACGTGGTCTATTACTATAAAGACCACATAATTATAATTTCCTGTCTTAATTTATATATCATAATTTAAAAAATAAATGTATTCAATTATTTGTTATTTTAATTTCTCTCCATTATTTTTTATAACATCATATAAATAAATTAAAATTAAAATTTTCATTATCTCCTCATTATGATGGGTCAAAAACGAAATTGACTTTCTAACTAGTCTCAATTTCCATTGCAAGGGAAAAGGAATAATATGTCTCTCCCATCCTTCGGAGTAGTCTCTCTAAAAATTCACAATTCATGTCATCATCACCAACATTCTCCCCATAATCTATGTGACTGTGAACTTGTCGTTTCACTTCTATCAAGTTATAATAATTTACTTTGTGTTGTAAAGAATTATTACTCCATAGTTATTGTCCCAAAGCTTTTAACTTTAACATAAAAACAGTTATATTCCACCCGAATTTATAAATGAACCGCTTAATAAACTTATTAACATAAACTTCATAGTTGAAGAGGGATCGTTTGGTGTGATGATAAAGAAAGATAATTTGGGGATAAATTTTATAACTATGACTGAGATATGTTATCCCTACTTATGAATAACATACTAATTTCGGGATAACTTATCCCGTAGTAAAAATGTAAAACAAACAACTTATTCTTATAAATTATACAATATTTGACAAACCAAACATCCAATAAAAAATAAATCTCAACATATATAATCCATCAAAACACAAAACAAATCCCAACATAAATTTCTTGATAAACTAGACAGGCAAACTCAAGCTTATTTTCTCTCTAGGTTGTTTGAAACTATAAAGTATTAGCACTTGCCATTTTTGAACATCAAGGTCTGGGTGGTGTAGTCGGTTATCACGCTAGTCTCACACACTAGAGGTCCCCGGTTCGAACCCGGGCTCAGACATAATTTTAATTTTAATTTTAATTTTTATTCACAGTATATAATGACTCCCTTTAACACGTCTCTTTTCATCCTCAAAAACACAATCATTGTTTTTTCGAAAATTAAACTCTCCGATCTTTTTTTTTTCTTCTCCTTTCTGAACACGAAAATTTCATCAGGTTTTCTCGTGAATCAATCAAAGGCGAAAAATGGATTGGGGCACCGTAACCACAGAAGATCTGATCGAGGCTCTACGCGAGGTCGACTGGTCATCTCCGCCGCGTCCGCCATCTGAATTCTTCTCCCGATTTACTTTCCCCCGATCTTCATCCAAATGGAACAGTCGAGTCAAGTGCAATCTTTACTAGTAAGCTTCTCCTTTGTCTCTCAGTAAACCTGTAAATTTCAGGCAATTGTATGAGCGGATTAACGTTTCAGTTAGTTTCTAGCTAAAAAATTCGAGTTGATTTAGTTTCTAAATCAATCATCTGCATTAGTTAGGATTGATAAGTCGATTAATTGCTGTAGCTTCAAAAGTTTCTATTAGAAGGAATGAAATTAGTGTTCAGCAATTGATTGAATTAGTTGATTAGCTTTTCATAATTCCTTGCTAAAATACTCCGAGATGTATTAATTTTTGATTAATTCAACGAAGGAATTAGCATTTGGTAAGTTGATTATTACTAGATAGTTCTTTTTCGAGATCTTATATATTTTGAATCAAGTCAATGCGAATTTGTGCTTGATAGTAAATTGATAGCTAGTGTTTTCAGGCAAAATGAACATTGTTCAGATACATAAGTTACTTCTGAATTAAGTTTTCATAGAGGTTGTAACTTTTTAATCAATTGAATGGATGGATTAATGTTTGCTCAGTAGATTAGTTGCTGGTAAAACATTGCCAGGTTTTCTAAAATTTTTAATAAATTGAATGCACGAACCAGCGTTGGATAAGTTTGCTGATATCTAGTTTGCAGACGGAAATGTACTTTTAAGAAGCTACTTGTTCATGCATGTTGTCATTGGAATCGAAGTTTTACTTGATAAAAGTTCTTTTCAAAAGTTGGTATAGTTTGGTATAGAGGAAAGCCCTGAATTGCAGATTACAAGATGAATTGTAAAAAATTATTACTCAAGTGGTGATATCTAGTTTACTAATACTGGTTCCTTGGATTTTCGTTTCTGTATATGGTTGCAGCTACCGGACAAATTACTTCATTATGATTGTGGCTATTCTTGGTAAGAGACAGATAATCATGTATTGCTCAGTAGAGATATGATGTTTACACCGGGCATTCTCTTTGGACTTATCAATTACTTCATGTGCTTTTTGTATTGCAGCACTGGGGTTTCTTAGGAGGCCACTTGCTATTGTTGCTGCTTTTTTGACAACTCTTAGTATTGCTTTCCTAAATGATAGGTATTTTACTTATTGACTGTTATAACCATGAGTAATAATTTGTTGCATAATCTGATTAGATTTTTGACTTTTCATCAGAATTTTTCTTATTAAATCAAGATTTGATTAGATTTTCCTTTTCTGCTTCTGCATACTATGCTAAGTATTTTTGGCTTAATATGTTATCATGCTTGCTTACATTGTATAATATTTGGAGAAAGTGAGAGTGACTTCTTTGCTCACCTGGATATGTTTTGGATTGATGTATAGGATTGACTAATCTGCTGAGTTATTTTTGGACTATTAGAGGACATGGTGCTCTGCTTGATGTGAATCAATGTGCTTTTCAGCGTCAACTATTAGTAATAGGTGTATACATCAAGTACTATTTAACTTTTTCGACATTGGTGAGAATCGACAATCTTACTGTCCACATCTATTTTCTGGTTATAAATCAGATTCCCATGAAATTGGTTAGTTGGATTTTTCTAGTGATAATTAGGCTACCCCCGCTTTCTTTTTTGGCTAAAGGTATTTCTTAGATTACTCATTAAGGCAAAAAAGAATAAGACGATATTTGTCTACAATGTGGTTGTAAATGGCTTGCTTGGACTCCCATTTAGGTTCCCTTTTCCCTTGCAACGACTAGGTTAACAAGTTTATATTATTTGATTGTCTTCCCAAAAAGAAGTCCTCGGCCCAAGTTCCCTTAACATTTATGGTGCTTTAGTGAATATGTGGTTTAGAAGTCATATCTCTGTTTGCTCATGCAAAAGGGAACATGGGATGTGCTATCTTGGGTGGGATAAGATCCTGTTCTTCTCTTTCTTTCTTCCTTTTGCTTATATTTCTTCAGTCATCTCTTAAGATTGACTTGAACTAACGTAGTAAAATATAAAAAGATTTGCTTGATCCAAACCAGATGCTTTTCTAGAGTTAATACTTTGGATTCTCAACAAACCTTTTTAGTTTTTCCTTGATTCCTTGAAGGGTTGATAATAATGTTTTTAGCATATAGTTATTTCTTGGGATTTATTGAGCTCTAATACTCAAATGTGGGTTGCTCTTTATATTGTGTGTACTGCAAGGAAAGAGTACTCCAAATGCAGAAATGTTTAAAAAATATGAACTTTAAGGATAAGGAACTAACATCTCCCCTTATCCTTGAGCAACCTGCCCTTCAAATGGAAAGAAAAGTGAGTAGCCATTTCAATTTTTTTGGAAGCCTCTGCTTGTACCTGGATGCTTTATAGGAAAGCATTTTTCCTTTCCTCTTCCTGGTTGATAATTTTTTCATAGGTTTCCCTTTGCCTGAACCAGAATGAATGTATCTTCATGTAGAGTTGACGTCAAGTTTTTGGTGATGGGTCAATACTTTTACGGAATAACTGTTTTCAGCATCAATCTGTGCACTTATTTACATTGTCTGCAACTTATCTGTTAGCATAGAAAAGCATGAGAAACATAGAGGCCGATTGGTTCATTCTATTGGAATGATAAATCCCTGCATAAAGCCTCCCATAAGATAATACACTGTTTGTTTGTTTGGTTGCATAAGAAAAAAGTAATCATCGTATAATTAATGCAGTATTTGATTGTAGTGTATAATTAATGCAGTATTTGATTGTAGTGTATAATTAATGCAGTATTTTATTGTAGTGTTAAACTATACCAACATTAAGTAATGCATGAATCTATGTACTTTATTGTGAGGGATAGAATGTGGAATAAGAATACGTATATTAACAATGCGCGGATTAAACAATTTAAAGGCAAAAATGCCCTTTTGAAGTAAGTAAATCATGTATAACAATATTGCAACAACTACACCTTAGTTCCAAAAAGGTGAGGTTGGCAATATGAATCATCGACCATGTTTCCCATTTAATTCCTGTATAACAATCTCTTCATTATATAATCAGCAGATATTAATCCCTTCATTGTAAATCATGGCATAAAAAATCCCATGCATTATAATCCCGACATAACTAACACGTGAATCAAAGGCCCCTAGCTTCATTTACATCTTATTATTTCTTTTTCATGTTATTAAGATTTGTTCCACCAGTTTCGCAGGCACTTTCAGTGAAAAGGTGACAAGAACTGTCAGGCAGTTTTCTCCTCATTTAGCTGCAAAAATGAGGCCTCCACTCACGTGAGTCTGCATTACTTTGAAGCTTAAAAGTAAGCCAGATGCTCTACTGATGCTGAAACATATTTGATCTTTTTCAGGCCAGTTATTCGAGGGCGTCCATCTGCTAAACGAGCAATTTTCATTTGTGGAAGGCCTCGTTGGGTGTTTGTCTTGGTATTCTCTCTAGGTATTGGAAGCGTTAGGCTCTTTTATCACTTCATTATTTCTTTCTCTCTATGCTTTTTCTTTACTATCGAAACTTCAGTAATTTTGAGATGAAATGGTATTGTGCTCCTTTTCTACATTTTGCAGCGAGTTTCTTCCTTTGGTTTGTTTCCTGTGGCCTCTTAACTGTCTTGTGGGCATTGGCTATAGGGCTTCTTTGTAAGTACTCTCTTTCTTCTTATGAAATATATTATTCCAAATCCTATGTTTCAACATGAACAATGACTCTCTCTGTCTTCTCTCTCTCTCTCTCTCTCAGCCACTCTTCTTCATGCAAGCTTTAGGACACCTAATCTGAAGGCTCGCCTTAACACATTTCGTGAGGAATTTCGAGCTGTCTGGCGCAACTATAGCGAGCTGTAGCTTCCACGGAATCCTTTTCGTGTTAGTTACTATCCTGAGATCTTCCATTATGTTCATTCATTCTTCTGTATGCTTGTATGGGCTGTTTGTTTTGTTTCCCTAGTGTCTGTAAATTAACACGGTCTATTCATGCTTGAAATAATTTTACTTTTACTTACTAGTACAATTTGTTGTCCTTGAATGAGCTATTTAGTTTGTATTTACCTTTGCTAAAACTAAAAAACAATAGTTGTCGAGTTGTTATTTTCCAAAACCTCTTTGCAATTTAAAACAAATAAGTGTCTGATTTGATAGCCTGATGAGGATTGATTGAATTACTTGTTACTTCTGCCACGGAAATGCTATGCCTCTCTGTTTATCACGTGCTTGCATATCCTTGTTTGGATAAGTATAAAGAAGCTATATTGTCAAACCTGCCCTTGTGCTTGTCAAACTTTTGATGTTGCGATTGACTCGACTTGAGCATTAGAAAAGCTGAGGATTGTGTAAACCTATGAGAGGCTGGATCTACAGGCTATTCAAAGTGCACTTTGTGGAAAGTTGTATTATTTTAGAGACCGACTTCTTTTGTGGTATTGAGATTGTATTATGAAGAAATAGACACGCTAAACTTGTCTCTGGCAAAAATGTTAATACACTTTTGAGAGGAAATTGTCCAAGAGATTCTAGGAGCTAAAGAAAATAAAGTTGAAGATGCTCTGTAAGTAGTTCTGAATCACAAAAAATATGAACAAAATGAGAACTTCTCTTCACTAAGTTTAACCCTTGATCTTGTGGTTAAATCCCTTTTACACGCCTTTCCTTTACGGAAACCTTTTACACACCAGACGTTACACGGAGTGTGTCTAATACACACCACTGCTCAACTGGCATGTGCGTCAAGCACTAACAAAGTAGCGCGTGAAAGGCTTAATTAAGTCTTTACTCTTTACTTACTCATAGCCAGCTGTCTATCAGTGGAGTTAACAAAGCCCAGCACCTATTTTGACTCCACAAGGGTTACAAGAACCATTTTTACTCTTCCTTTACCTAAATTCACCTTCATCTCCATTGCTATCCATGGAGCAAGCCTCAGAAAGGTTGTTTCCACCACCTTTTCAAAACATTAGAAACTAGATAAAAAATGGTGAAGAAGTGCTGGCCGGTTGTATGAAAAATGGCAATGAAATGCAAGAAACAGAGGAAAGAAAAATCTTCCACAAAGGGGTTGATACAAGAAATGCAAGAAACAGAGGAAAGAAATTGGAGAGGAAATAAGCATCCATTTGCTGAATTTATGATTTCAAACAAAATAGAAGTTGGAGTTTAATTTTACAAGCTCCTTGTTGTAGTAATAAATAGCTTTCGCATTGGGATTGCAGTGGAATCTTGTTAGCGGTAAAGTGAATAAGTTCAGCTTGGTGCTTCGCGGTTGAGAAAAAGAGAAGTATATTGGTGTGAGTTGTCAAAGGAGAAAAGAGGTGTTATTTAGAAATACAGTACAAGTATTGAGCCGCAAAAACATGAAATCCTACATAGCATGCCGTGTTTACGCCACATAGTATTTTAGTAGATTTTAGCAAAAGTGGTGTGTGTTAGACACACTTCATGAAGCGTTTAGGCTGTAAAAGATTTTCTGTAAAGGAGAGGGGTGTGAAATGGATTTGGTTACAAGCTCAGGGGTAAACTATATCTTAGGCCTTATATGTTTCAAGCTCAGGGGTAAACTATGTCTTAGGCCTTATGTTTCAAGCATGAGGAGTCACTGTATCATTTATTGCGTCTTCATGGCATTTTATCAGTCGGCTCTAATATGTAATTGTTGGCTTCATGTTGGCTTTATGACTGCGCTATCACCTACGTTGCTTGAACTCTTCAAAAATGTCAATGGGTGGGCGTCGGATTCTCCAAACAAGCTCAGGGGTAAATTATGTCTTAGGTCTTATGTTCCAAGCATGAGGAGTCACTGTATCATTTATTGTATCTTTGTGGCATTTTAGCTGTCGGCTCTAATATGTAATTATTGGCTTCATGTTGGCTTTATGCCTGCGCTATCACCTACGTTGCTTGGACTCTTCAAAAATGTCAACAGGTGGGCGTCAAATAGTCTTATGCAGTTTAGGTTTTAAAAGAAAAGGTTACTAAATCAGAGCTAGGTCAAAGCAGAGAGGCATGAAACTGTTAGCTCCCACATTGACCCCTCATTCTATGATTTTACCAGTAATCTTATACAGTTCAGTTATAGAACTCTTATTATATCGCAGTTGTTGTTTAAGCTTTGAAGCAGAAAAGCTAATAGCTCCCAGCTAGCTTTCTTCTAACTTTTTGTTGACTTGTATTGTTGTCCACTGCTACGTTGCATTTGACTTGTAGTAACGGCCTCTTTGCTATTTGTATAGGAGCAGCAGTTATGGAGACTTTGCTATATTGCGCTGAGCTTTAATATAGTGTGGATGGTGCAATCTGTAGTTTTCTTTGACGTGGCAGCTTTCTCAAGTAACAATCTGCGATATCTGCAGATCAGCCACAGGTTGTAAATTTCCTTGAATTCTTACCATATCGTATGGTACTGACTTCTATCATTCATGTACGTCTAAAAATTAGTTTTGGATATAGATGCACAGTAAGTATTTCCTAGGAAGTTGGGGTCTGTATTAGAAGTCCATTCTTAATGTCTTTAAGAAACTCCTTGCTACTCTTACTGTTCAAAAGTGCAGTAAAGCTGAGTTCAGTTTAAAGCTTTTGCCTAATGTACTATAAATATTCCTGGTGTGTCTCTTTTCTTTAGGATCTTTTTTCAAATCGCGTTATTGGTTAACAAGGCTTAATTTGTTTGATTTGTTGTCGACAGCTACCTCTCTGTATCTTTGTGAGATTACTTGTTTTCTTGGGTATTTGGGAGTCGGAGCCAAAAGGGTCACTTTTTTTAAAAAGGAAAATGCACAGAGGGCCTTTTGATTTCATATCTAACCAAAATGGACAAAGCGCTCAGCTTTGAGCGATTAGTCTTTTGACTTAACTGACAGCACACGGCCTTTTACATCCGGTGATTATTTTTTTTCAATAACTCGATCACTATTGAGCGATTTGTCTTTAATTTCCTTTTTTTTCTTTTAAATATTGAGGAATTGTCTATCATCACTCAAGCCTCAATGTAGATATATTTGTCTTCTTTTTCCAAATTGACATTTGGAATGTGTTACACTTGTTTTAGGCCATTTGTGGGGGTGTCAAATGATTTGGGTGGAAAGTTAGTGTGACATGGTTTATTAATTATTATTATTGTAGAACGTGACCTTAAAGTCAACTCGACATGAAGCCAAGATCTAAGTTTTGTGTTTTCAAATCTGTAATGCACGTTATGTTTAAATACTCTTCTCTCACAGGAGATCTTACATGACTCACTTTAAAAAATTAATATATTTGTGTATAGCTTTAATGAATTTGGAAAATTAATCATCAATGTTAAGATTAAAATAGAATTATCTTTATATACAAGGGTTGAGTTCTCTTAAAAACAATAAATAAAAATAAAAATTTATTTTTGATATACTGATCAAGTAAAAATGAACAAGAAAGTAATAAATTAAGACATGAGGCCACGAGGGGAAATAAGTGTATGACATGTGTAGAGAAATCACACGATAACGAGAGCTTAGAAAAGTGCCCAAATGGCTGACTAAAGAAAGATGCTTTCTTTCTTTTTATATACTTCTCTCCGGCTATTTTTATTTTTCATATTGTGTTTTTTGAAGTTAATTTGACTAATATTTAAAGTTAAATTAGATTATATTAATTTGATATTTTAAGCAAAAAAATTAGATATTCAAAAACTATACGAGAAGTACTATATATTACTTCTTTTTGCATATCAATAATATTAGTCAAAGTTCTTATCGTTTGACTCTAAAAATAGAAATCATGAATTAAAAGCGGACGGAGGAAATAATAGCTTTTTCCTTATTATCTTATTACTTCTTCCATCATATTTTATGTCATATAATTTAACTTGATACAAAATTTAAGAAATATGAGAAGGTAATACTTTAAAATTATCATTAAAAGGAGTACATCTTATGGACTTTTTGCTAAACAACTAAGATAACTAAAATATTGATAATGTCATTAAACATTTACTAAGTAAAACAATTGTTGAGACTAACAAAAAATGAAAAATATGTCATAAGAATTGCAACAATCTAGAATGCTTTCTGATCATCTTTGAAGTTTAAATATTATATGTTCTGTATTAACACCATTATATTCATGAATCATGCGTACGTAAAGCAATATTGTTGGTTCAAATTTGATAAGAGTAGTTGGTTTTATTTTGACTTTCGAGTAACAATAATCAATATAATAATTAATAACTTTCAAATATAGAAATAAGATCTACGTATGGAAAAGGGTCCGAAATATATTTGAATTTTAACCGAAATTGCTATAACAATCCCAAACTTTGAACATGATCTATTACCCCTGCATTATTTAATAATATATTTTAAAGATATCAAAATGCCCATGTGGACATCATAAATATTGCATATCATTATTGTTGAGCAACTATTGCACGCTAACGGTAAATTTATTTAATTTGTTCTTATAATGTGTAATTGTTTTTTCTCCTTATCATATATATATTAAAATATGAGTAAGTGGATGTATAGCTTGTGAGGCTGTAAACAGATTGTACATGTGACATATTATCATTAATACTTTTGTGCAAAC
Organism: Solanum tuberosum; assembly: GCF_000226075.1. NCBI lineage: Eukaryota > Viridiplantae > Streptophyta > Magnoliopsida > Solanales > Solanaceae > Solanum > Solanum tuberosum. The sequence continues at coordinate 153,326 of NW_006238947.1, forward strand.
TGCAAAGTTCACCTCATGAAAAGTGATATATGTGTTGTGTCCGATATGATTCTTCATGGATACAATCTGGACTTTACACTAAAAGTATTAGTAATAAATTAAATTACATGTAACCTAATTAGCATCATCAGAGCAAATATTATTTTTGACGGTAATAAATATGCATATTAACAAAGAATGCTAAAGTTTTTATATGAATAAGTAGAAGAAAAAAATTTGAAGAAGGAAAGAAATGAATAAAAGAATGAAGAAGAGTAAAACTGGGTTAGAACCATTTTACTCAATTTATATTTAATTTGATCAAATTCATTATATTCATATTTATATGAGTGGATTACAGTTAAATCAATTTTAGCTCAATCCACTCAAATCTGATTCAATCTTCTCATTTGTCACCCCTAGGGGAAGTATATACTCCCACCATCTCAAAATAAGTATAGTTTTAGCTTATTTATGTGACATAATACATAAACGTGCCTTTTAACGTGACTTCAGCTGTCATTTTTGCCCTCCAACTTTAGGTGTGCGCAAGTAGGCACTTTAACTTGTATAAAATTAAATAAATATAGACATGTGTCCTATGTGGTGTCCTATATGACAACTTGTATCCTACATGGTATATAATGTCACGTATGACGCATGTGTTTACTTGTTCAATTTTATACAACTTATACGCATGCATGTGTGTATACACACCCAAAATTGAAAAACATAGATGACAGTTGAAGATTGAAATCAAGTTAAATGACATATTAATATATATGCCTATTTATGCCATTAAAAAAAAATATTTTACTAAGTTGAGAATTGAGCATTATTAAAAAAAAATAACACATCAATACAAGGTTATGACTGAAAACAATCATTATTTTTTGCCTTGAATTTCTAGAACAACACTTGTCTCGAAATAATTTTGTTTTTTAAAAGCTCACTTATTTTGAGACGTATGTATAATAAATTAACAATTATATTGATTAGTCGTTATCTTTAATTAAATAAATACAGGCTGGTCCATGTTATCTTGGCTTCTTTCAAAAAATTGGACCACTATTTCAATCAACCAAAAACTATCTCCTTCTCTCTATAACTTAAAAATAAAATTTCAAAAGATCCCATTATTCCTTTTTTCCATTCCAACATTCTTTGCCTTATCTTTTTTCCAAGAAAACTTATATGTATTTCTATAATTAGACCTTATTTTTTCCTAATTAAGTAAGTTTTCTCTTCAATTTTGTGTCAAAATAAATATATTGATTAGTTATGGGATTTTACATGAAATATGTACAATCATTAGCTTCTGTATGGTTAGTTATGTTATTATTAGGTCTCTTGTGTTGTTGTCTTAGCAGCAAGCCTCGTTCTCAAGGTGATAAAACTAGTGGTACTGGTGGTTGCACTTGTGATGGTGGATATGGTGGCGTATAACGAGCGAATATATATGAAGTTCAAACTCCAGAAAAAATTCATACCACGATTGATTTTTTAAATTTTTTTAAGGAAATTAAGCTTCGATATCGATTGATATACGATACTTTAGCTTAATATATAGTTTTGTTAGGTTTTGGTTAGTGATTATTGTATAGTGAATTGGTTTTTGATTTGTTGATTAACATACTTTTATTGATTGTTAATTTCATAATCATTATTTTGTGCCTTTATTGTTCTTTCGATGAATATATGTGGGTGTGTGTCAATTGTATTGTCATTATATAGATTCAATTATAGTAAAATGTGCTGCCCTAAAAGAAAACCCAAATATGATAAGAAAATCACGAAAAATAGATAAATGTTATGTTTCTTTGATATAAACATCGAATGCTGATAAAAAGATATGAGTTGGACTGAGAATATTCAAATTTAGAAGTTATATTCTAGCTGTATCAAACGACAAGATGAGCAGAATAATTCTATTAGTACTTCATTTGCTGTCTTTCTTTGAACTAAACGTGATGCTTGCTGATCAAATTGGCTTTAGGATGATTATAAATATTTTTTGGTTCCACACTCGATGTCTCGTACTTGTACTAAAGCCTTACCAAATTCAACGCATCCAACATGATTCTTTTTCATGGAGCTCAGACCCGAAATTTCTGATAAGAATGCATGAATCTCAACCATCTCACCACAACACATGTCGATAGTGTTTACTCAAGAGTTTAGGTTTAGTTTATTGATATGATGTTTCAAAAGTTATTCCCTTTCCTTAAAAGAACAAATGGACTAATTGCAAACAAACATAAACGAACAAAAGAGTAAAACTATTTTGTTGTATTATCCATCCATATGAGAAATGATATCCCTTTCATGAATATTTTTTCACTATTCTCACATTCCATCAAAGCTAAATATTCATTGTAATTCAACTCATGGTACTATATTCCAACAAAACTCAATACTCCATGAGGACCAACTAAGCATCCAATCCAATGTTGGGTTTTAAAAGGTGTGAATGGAAAATGAAGAGTTGCGACTTTTATGAAGAGTTGTGACTTTGATGAAAAGTTGCGACTATTATGAAGAGTTGTGACTTTTATCAAAAGTTGCGACTTTTGTCAAAAGTTGTGACTTTTATGAAAAGTTGTGACTTTTATGAAAGGTGGTGACCTTTCCGAAAGATTGTGACTTTTCAAAGGTTTGTGACCTTTCCGGTAAGGCACAATAAGAACCTTTTCACACTATCCTCTGTTTTCTATAAATTGAGGGATTTCCTCTCATTTTAAAAGAACCAATTTCTGGACTTCTTCTTCTACTACTAAAT
>NW_006238947.1:161513-172059 GCF_000226075.1 Solanum tuberosum
CTTGATCTTCTTTCTGTTTTTCCAAATTCTGGTATGTGTTACAGATTTTAGATTTGTGAATTAATTTATGTTCTTCTGTTCTTCACTGGTTCATTGAACTTTGGTAACTTCGTGTTTCTGCAAAGTTTATTGGAATCAGTAAGATTCTTTAAACACAGATTGACAACAATTCTTCTTTAAGAAAAAATATTTCGTATATTTTTTCTAATCTGTTTCTGATTCTAGTTTCTCTACTAGTTTTAATTTTCTAGTTGTGAAAATGTTCTTAAACTTTATTGTGTCTTACCAAGTTCTTCAAAGTTTTGTTCTAAGTATCTTAGGAATACAAGATGAACAACATCCAATAACAACATGATACCAAGCAAATTAAATCATTTTTTGGAGGACAAGTTAATCGAAAATTACAAAAACAGAATCAAACTTCGATCTGCAACATTGAAGTTTAAAATTGTGTTTTTGAACGTAAAAGTGTATGCATATCTTACCCCTACCTTGTGGAGGTAGAGAGGTTTTTTCTAAAAGACCTCCGAGACAGAGACACAACAAGACTGTTGAAAAATGATGAGAACGCCAAAACTTTGGCGTTTTAACTTTCATTACACTTCTTCAATATTCTCTACCCCATTACACGTCCTTTAAAAAATGAAACAGAAATAGGAAAGAACTTTAGCAAAAATTGGGAAACAATGATATGGTGGAAAACAAGATAAGCAACATGGGTAGGGATGGGGGGAAGGGGGTCAACGCCCAACTCGCGCCATCACAAGGCGTGTTTCACTTCTATAAAGAATGATAGATATGGCAAGAAATTTCATCAACTGATTCGCGTTTACTTCATGTGCCAAAGCTACGGTCTCCAGCATCACCCAATCCGGGGATAATAAACCTGAAAATTACAGAACAGGAAACAGTAATGGCATGATGCAGGAGTGCTATTTAGAGAAGTGAGCAACGTAAAAGGTTGTGCAATGATTGGTTACCCTTTCTCATTAACAGTTGGGTCAAGTATTCCAGCATATACATGTAATCTGGAAAACAAGAAACAAGAGTTAAGGAAATCTACTAAATCAATTCAAATGCAGAAGATAGATATAAACTTCGAGTTGTTAAACTAATTACCGTGGAAACTTCTCACTAAGCTTTGTGAGAGCAGGAGGAGCAGCCACTGCACATAACCTGAAAGATGCAAGTCATGTAATCAGCAAGTTGGAAACAAAAATGTAACTAGAGACATCAAAAACTCAAAACTCTCACACTGAAGCAATGTTCATTCAGAAAATTCAGTTCAGTGTGTGTTGAGTATTGGAAAGTATATTAGCGACCAAACTAATAAGAGTTAATCCATTGTTTTACATATGTTTCAGGATGAGGTTTTCTAAAAATGCTTGTAGCAAAATCTAGAACTGCTTGAGAGACTAAAGAGAGGAGCCGTCACAACTAAGTATTTAAACATGCAAGGTTTGTGGCAAACTATCAGTCACAATATATGGTGCAAACAAATATTTTAGCAAATAAACATAAATGAATATGTTGGAAACCTACCACTTTAATCTGACTATTGTCAACCCCACGTTCCTTTATTAGGTCAATAGCTGCAACGATTGTACCACCTAGGAAGATGTAGAAAATCCAGTCAGATGAGAAAAGAAATCAGGTGAAAAATACTTTATAAGCAGAAAACTTAACGATTTATAGCTACTACCATGAGATTATACATGTGTCTGTCCGTACATTCTACGAGATGCACACATTAAACTACACAAACTGAAGTGAAGGAAAAGACAAATGTTTGCCACAAAAAGATAGACCAAGTCCAGTAGCAATTAATCTGAACTCCTTAAAAAGGAAAAAAAAAAAAAAAAAAAAAAGAAAATGTAGAAAATCCAGTCAGATGAGAAAAGAAATCAGGTGAAAAATACTTTATAAGCAGAAAACTTAACGATTTATAGCTACTACCATGAGATTATACATGTGTCTGTCCGTACATTCTACGAGATGCACACATTAAACTACACAAACTGAAGTGAAGGAAAAGACAAATGTTTGCCACAAAAAGATAGACCAAGTCCAGTAGCAATTAATCTGAACTCCTTAAAAAGGAAAAAAAAAAAAAAAAAAAACTGAAATCCTTGGTGAGGATTTCCAGGGGAAGTACTTCCTTCACAAGACTCGCAAAGAATGCACATAGCCTTGAATACTTACAACGACAAAGGTTATTACACCCCCTATGCAATCTTGGTTGCTCATTCTGATTATAGAACCTAGAGTTCCAACTCATAAGGGGAGGGAAACTGGTTATGGTTCATTATTTCAGTAGAATGGCTGAACACATCATCTACTTGAATAATTTAAGAGTGTCTGTTATAAGAAACTAAGTGACTCTACTCCAACAAACACTGTACAAATTAAAGCCCACGAAGATGGAGCCTATAATTGTTTACAGATTCAGCTTCATTGCACTTCAGCAATTTGGCAGTGCAAGACAGAAAACAATTCAGAGAACGAGATACCAATATAACTGGAATAGAGAAAGCATAGTTCAGGACAAGAACCGTTGAACAAAGTTTTCGACCCAAGTCTCATGATTATGCACGAACTGGAAAATATATGCCTAGCCTAACAGTTATTTGCTAGGTTAAAGAAAGTGCTTAGCTGATTTTATGTTGCAAGATGGAGAGAAGCAATATAAGTACGATAATAGGGAGCGTCCCTCCTATTAGTCAATATTCTGCAATGCTTGACCCAAACCTTGTTTTGGACAAGTAACTACTGGTAGAATCTCAGCATTTAGATAGATTGGAAATAGATAACTGATATATGGACCATGAGTTCCGTAAATAAGAAAATTACAGAAATATAGGGGGAGAAGTGTTGGTACCAGTTGCGAGCATTGGATCCACAACAATCACACGAGAACCTTCAGGAAATTTATCAGGCAACCTAAGGAATGGACGAAAAGAGTTACAAATTTTACCCCCAAGTTTGTTCACCAAAAGATGCAAGATAGACCAAGCACAAATTAAAGAAGAAATGGGGCAAGAATGTGTACTTACTATACGAAAGCACGTCATATTTCATACAGAAACCTAGTGCCACGTGATACTACAGTAAGCAACAGTCCAGCGTCAACAAAGATACTTACTTGTTCAAGTATACAGAGGGCTGAAGTGTTTCTTCGTTTCTGCTTAATCCTTAATTTGAGAATGAAAAGAAGAATTAAAATCATGAGAAAGGAAAAAACACAAAAAGAACAAAATGCAGGACTACATTTGGTTTGGAACTTAGATTGATATAGTTTTAAATGTGATTGAAAATGAAACTCTGTTTTGAATGGTAGGGATGCAAATAAATGAGTGTTATCATGTACATGACACTCGTATGAAATAGTAGACTTTTACACCATTATAAGTACAATCACCTTAATATTCAATCAACTAACTTATCTATAATTTGCACTCCGATAGATACCCACACCAACAGGTTAGTAAAAGAAGAAATTCTAGTTTCCTGTGCTAAAAGATTATAATAACTTGTCCTTACCCAAATGATATGTTTTTGTAGCAGGCAAAATTGATGTTGCATGCTCTGCAAGAGCCAGACCAGCTCTCAAGATGGGAACAATCTGTAAAGCAAGGAATTGGGAGCATGAATGACCATGGCCAGAGAAGAAACCAAAATTGATAAACCAGGCCAGAGAAGAAAGAGTTGAATAGAAAGCAATAGCTAAACTTTTGGACTACAAAGCAGGAGAATATAGAAAAGCTTACTGCAACAGGTTCCCTTGGATCAACGAATTCCACAGATGCAATACCCATTGGTGACTGGATCTCTCCTGTTATGGTAGGCTGCAATGATGACCATAAGTATTTAAACCAACATTTGGCAAGGAAGTGTTCACAAAACCATTGGCATCTATATGGCTTATAGATAAGGGAGGTTTTGTTTTACTTCAATTGCATAAACATCAGAACAAAATGAAGTCATTTTCAATTTGAACATCCAAGTTTGCTACATTATAATGGATTTATAATCTATACACTAAGAGAGTTTTTCATACATAACAACAAAACACACACTATCAGAACTCACCAACCAATCTCTTGAAGCTTCATACAAAAGCAATCTACCTAGCTCAGCCATGGCATTCTCTACAAGGAAAACAGCAGATTGATATATACTTTATGAAAAAGACTGCCAAATCTATACCATACATGCAGAATGAATTGAAGATGAGTATTAATCTAATTAGTCATTTATCCAGGAAAGAGAATAATCTGAATCTATCGATATGGACATAGTACAACATTAATGTGATTTGACAAAGCCTAGAAATACTCAGTTCCTAAACATGCTTCGACTAAAGTCATATCTCTAGGTGCTTCTCTAGCTCCACATAGTTAATTAATTTTGTATGCAATAGAAAGATAACGTAAAAATAAGTTCTATGCAATTGCTGTGAGACTAACAATGTACTATAAGATGGACCATTTGGTCTTTAAGGCCGATATGCCACAAGACGAGTGACTTATAAATGTAGATATTATGATGGATGTACGGCCACACAGTATTAGACAATATTAGAAATGGTAGCATCCGACAAAGGTGCAAGTACCACAGATAAAGGAAAAGCTTGAGATGGTTTGCCCATCTCCGGTATACACCTCAAAATATACTTATTGTTAGGTGGGACGCTATGACGACTGAAGGTCCCAACATGAGACAAGGTAGACACAGAATTACGCCTCACGTTTAGGAACAAATTTCAAATGGAGCAACTTAATATTGTCAGTACATAAAAGACACTGGTGACTGGCCAAATTCAGTAACAGACTCGGACTTCACCAGTTCAGTACAATTTCTAACAAAACAAAAACTAATTTAAGCAGTATAATTTCTTGAATGAAAAATAATAACATCAATTAGAAAATCTACACATACTGAAAACAGGGCAAGGCGTCTGCTCATTTCGAAGAACTGATACCCAGTGCTTAATCAGAGGATGTGGCGGAACAAACACCTATATAATAACCAAAATTATTAATAAACTAACATTACAACATAACTAATTCAATTAAATAGCTTCTGTATTTGTTTACTAAGAAAACCATTTTGTCCCATCATCAGAAAGAGTTAAAAGAAAAATCCAAAACAAAAGATTCCCATCAAAAAAAGGGCAGCTCCAGCCTTGAAGGAAAGACCGGAGCACAAGAGACTATTGTACACAGACTTATCCTGCATTTCTACGAGAGGCTATTTCCACGGCTCGAATCCAGAGATCACATGGAGGCAACTTTACTAGTTAAGCCAAACCCATATCTAAACAACGAAAAAAAGCATTAAAAAAGTGAACTTTACCAGCATTCTATCACCAGAAATCACTTTGTTCTCAGTCGCCATTGAACAAACCACACTCTTCCTCCTAGTATAAAAATTACAACCCTGCAACCAAAAAATCCCAAAAGCTCAAAAATCCAATTTTATAAAATTAACCATACACAACCCCAAGATTACATGAATTCTTGATTTGTCACAATCTGATATTTTTTGGGAAAAATCATAAATGCACTAAAACTTAGTACAAAAAAAAAAAGGAAAACCCGTAAAAGGGTATACCCATCATTACAAATTCATCAAACACAGTGCATATCAATAAATTATACACAAAAGGGGTTTAAGTGGGGTTCATTAAAATACCTTTTTGTAATGAAAATTGAGTGTGGGGAGATTTTGCCGACAGTATGAAGCGGCTGAGGAAGAAGAAGGTTGTAAAGTGAGAGGGGGGTCGAGGGGTAAACGGAGGTGGGGGTGGGTATAAATAAGGAAGTGGCACGCCATTGGTGAAACAAAAAAGTTAAGCTGAGAGAAGAATTGTAGCTGGATTGGGTATCAAATTGCTGATTCTTTGGGAACGGTGAAGAAGAGTTCTACAGAAATTACTACAATTTTGTTTTAGCAAATAGAGAAATTTAGGTTGGCGTATATTCTATCTTTCCCCCGACCTCATTTCATGAGGTTGTTCGTTAAAATTTTACTTTATATTCCATTTGAATGGTTGTTAGTATTGTTCCAAACGTATCGTATTATAAATATTTAATTAATTTTGATGGATAGAAGTACATAGTATATATTGTTGGTCGGAGATGATAGGTATCTTGTGGAGTTACAAGTTGAGTTGCTTAGATCCGAACATTACGATTATAAAAAAATAAAAAAATAAAAATAATGTTTGAATGTATTATGTGTTCTCTGTCGTCTACTGATCATTATATAGTATCACATATTAATAACTTAAAGGATAAATCTAAAAAAATAGATATATGTGATAAAATAGAATTATTAAATAATAAGTAAATACAAAATGAAAAAGAAAAATTAAGTAGGCGTTTGGCCATGCGATACCATATCACGATATGGTATCATGAGATGGAATCAGCATTTGGACATGCGATTTTACGCTGATTCCATCTCACGAGATGTGATTCCAAATTCTCTAAAAACCATGATATGGAATTATATGGAATACCATATCATGATTTGAGATTTTTTAAACACAAAAATTGATCCACAAGTTTATATTTTGTTAAAACAACCCCACAAACTTTTGGAGCTTGGAAAAATAGCAAAATACTGAAACAAGGCATGAACCATTATGATATTGACTCACAAGTGAAAATTGTCATAGCTTGTGCAGTGTTATATAATTATTTGCGAAAAGGAGTAATGAAATATTTATGGTCTATGATCATGAAAATATAGTTGCGGATGATATTAACCAAAAAATGACTCAAAGCAACAATGTTGGTTCGTCTTCTCGGTCACATGATCGAGAAATGCAAGTTCAACGTGAGGAAATTGTCATTATTAAGTGGGAGGATTATATTAAAGACTAGTTCACTACAATTTATGTTCAATTTTTTTTATTGAATTAAAGTTTGATAAAACAGTTACTTAAGTGGGAAACAAATAGTTTTATGATAATTTATTATGCGGTTTTATAATTTTTTGTTTATTCGGTAAGATTGAATAAACAATTGAGACTATTTTAATAGTTTTACAACTTATGAGATTCTTATGTTTATGAGAAAATATATAACACAAAATTTTCATATCGCATGTCCAAACAAAACTTCAATTTCATCTCATGATTCCATATTATGATACCATATCGCATGGCCAAACGGGCCCTAAGATAACAACTAACGACATGATTACTTTACACCAAATGATTGTTATATAAAAATGAAACTTTTCATCTTTAGCTAATGAACTAATGAAGGATGTAATGATATGATATAATAACAATTAAAATAAATATTATATTTAAACTATATTACAATAACATTCAATAAAATACAATACAATATAATGTGTTTAAATTTGCACATATTTTACCTTTCAAAATCTTATTTTATGAAATTACATTGTATAGAGTATAGACATTTTTAATTATTTCCAATACCCCTTTTCTTTCTTTCTTAAAATTAGTATCGCTTTAATTACATCATTCTATAAAATATCTATAAAATATTACATCATTCTACAAAATCAAGAATGTATTGAAGTGCTGCTATTGTGCAGTATTTGTTTTGTTCATTGATGATATCATATGCTCCTTTTATTCTTATTAGTTTGTGGCAGAATCTAATCATCAATGTTTAATAATTTTTGAAATTTTTAAATATTTTATCTGTCTATTATTTTATCTTATTATATCTTGTTCTTTCTATTCATTACGATAAAGATTTTCTCACCCATAAATGATGATAATTTTATATTATTTTGTGTACAAGACAAAAATGAAAAAAAAGAAGAAAGAAGATGAAATGTGAAAAAAATACTATAGCTAGTGTGTATTGAGGTTAGTATAGTGAAGAAAGAGTTAGAAATAATTTTTCTATGTCTTCAACTAATTCAATATACAAAAAAGAAAATGAAGGAAAATGTTCTTACGGTGGAGCTTTGAACTCTTTAACTAATTAAAGTTATTTGAGTTGTACGACGTTTCTTGTTATATCCTAGAGGGAACAAGTTAAAAGTATTACTATTGGATTGATATAGATTATGCCGCTTCTCACCTTCACATTCAAAATGGTTCTTTGTTATACACTTGATAAATATTTCATGTTATGCACTTGATAAAGTAAATTTCATAAATGATATTTTATATTAATTGTGTCTTCTCATCCTCCATCACACCTTCTGCACTTCCATGGTAATAAAGAAGGCAGAAGGACCTTTTATATATATAATTAATTATTCTTCAAAATTAATAAATTCTATTAAAACATAGTGGAATTTGCTAGGACATTTGAGTCACACTTGAGAAATAAAAAACAAAGGAAAAGTGTCAAAAATAATCTTCAACATAATTTTTACTAATTAAAGTTCATGAACAAAATTTGTGAATTATACAATCATTGAAGAACAAATTCATGAACTCAAAGGTTGTAATAAATACTCCTAATAAGATCAAAGAAGGAAAGAAGAATTATCATTATCTTGAGCAAAAGGGATTTGGAATATTTGGAGAGTTAGTAAAAATAAACCATACAAATAGTTACATGATTTGCTGCCTCTCGAACTGGTGGATCTAAATTACCTTTGGAAAGTAAGGTATCACTCAAATTTTCAAAATTTGATTTCAGAAGTACATATTCATGAAGACATTTTCTGTAAATTTGCTTAAATTTTGGATTTGTTTCATTCGAAGTGATTGTGAAAATCTTTCTGTGAATATTTGTGTAATTTGAATATGCCATTTGAATCAAAACATATTCCAGATTGAACTTATTTCTTGCAAATTGAGCCACATCATTATTTCCCAAAACATCATAGCAAAATCTTGGTATATTAGATGAATCACAAGCTTTCTTAATTATTGGGGTTATAGCATATACTTTCAAATTTTCACCAAAAAAATCGACACTAGATAGAAAAATGTAGGGAAGGAAGAAGATTAATATGCTAATTGATCTCCCCATCTTTTATTTTATGTCTCACTTTGTTCTATCCTAATTTTTTTTGTTTGAAATTATAAATATGAGTTGATTTTATATCTCACTTTGTTCAACATAGTACATAAATTTTCTTGAAATAGTCAAACTATATTAAATTTTTTACGACTTATGAATTTAATAATATACTCTATGAAGTTATACTTCCCTCTGAGCAATAAAAGTCATCCATTATTGACTAGGCACAAGAAAGAAGAAATCAATAATAGGGGCAATTTTATCAAATTATCCTTATTAAATAGGGAAAAAGGGTCTGAAAAATACTTTAATTTTAGCCGAAATTGCTGTTACGATAGTCGATATCAAACTTTATGGAGGACCTTTTACCCCTTCACTATTTAATAGTGTATTTTAAAGGTATATATGTGCCTATGTGGACACGTTACTATTTATAATTATGCTATATTTATGATGTCCACGTGGACACATATATACATTTAAAATACACTATTAAATAGTGTAGGGGGTAAAAGGTCCTTTCCAAAGTTTGGTATCGTTACAGCAATTTCGGTTAAAGTTCAGATATATTTCAGACATTTTTCCCTATTAAATATAAGTCATGTGGATCAGTGGCGGAGGGAGGATTTTCATCAAGGGGGTTCAAAAAAATTAATCATGTAAATAATATCCACAAATAAATGGGTCGAATCGAATATAAACGGGTCGAATTAAACGAACGAATCAAGAAGAAACGGATTTTTAAATATTTGACTTTATAAATTTGGGGATTAAACTAATAAATCCTAAATTCCCAATCAGCGTTTTAATTTTTGGAACTAAACATCATTTTCTGATTGCATTATTATTTATTTTTAAAAAATAAAACGCCTGATATAAGCTGATAAAACAAAATGACCTCTACCCGGATTCGAACACGCGACCTCGCGTGCAGTAGAGCAAATTCCTGAACCCCCAACGCCACTGAGCTACGCCTTTGGTGTATGTTCAGGGGGTTCAATAGTATATATATACACATATATTCAAAATTTAATCTTATATATATAGTGTAATTTTTCGACGAAGGGGGTTCGGATGAACCCCCTTCGTTGAACGTAGATCCGCCCCTGATGTGGATATTGAATTTTTTTTAGTATTTAATAGCAAGGATAAAATAGATATAAAATGATAAATTATTCATTTGGTTTTATAAATGGACAAATATTATCAGAAATTTCAAAATATTGTAATGGACAAATAAAAATGAACGAAGAGATGGTAATAATCTAATTCCATCATAATAGTCAATATCTTAAATATGCACTTAATGTTTTTTAATCCCGTTTGAGATCTCACTAAGAGGATGTATGCAAATCATCAAAACGATTTTCTCTTAATTTTTTTAAATTCTAATCTTATATACAACTAATAAGATATGTGGATAATGAATGTATTTATTGGATCCGGCTCCTCTTCATTTTCTTCAAGTTCTTTGCTTAGATGAAAAACACACGACATAAGTGAAAATTAATAGCTAAGATTTAATTGATTAAAAAGAGATTTTATATATATATATATATATATATATATATATA
>NW_006238947.1:181260-184873 GCF_000226075.1 Solanum tuberosum
TATATATATGTTATATTTATGGACGGATAATATATTAATATGATTGTGGCATTATTAATTTTTTTTTATGAAATATTAATAATTTAAATCATGATTAAACTCTTTTTAAATTAATTAAATCTTAACTATTAATTTTCACTTATGTCATGTGTTTTCCATCTAAGCAAAAAATTTGAAGAAAATGGAGAAGAACTGGATCAATAAATACATTCATTCTCCACATATATATATATATATATATTAAAAAAAAAATTCTTTTCTATTTTTCCCCTGCGAGTAGTTATCTTTCTTTTTTTAATTGAGTTAATCTTACACTGCAATTATCTTTGGAGTTTGCTAGGACATTTAGGTACATACAGAAAAAAATTCAATCATATTGAGTCACACTTGAGAAATAAAAACAAAGGAAAGGGATCAAAACTCAAAAATATCCTTCAACATAATTTTTACTAAATAAAGTTCATGAATAAATTTGTGAATTATACAATCATTGAAGAACATACATACTTATTCATGAACTCAAAGGTTGTAATGCATACTCCTAAGAAGATCAAAGAAGGAAAGAAGATTATCATTATCTTGAGCAAAGGGATTTGGAATATTTGGAGAGTTGTAAAAATAAACCATACAAATTGTTACATGTTCCGCTGCCTCCTTAACCGTTCGAACATATCTATAACTTTCAAAGAGTAAAATATTAATCAAATCCTTGAAATATGATTTCAGAAGTACGTACTCATGGAGACACTTTCTGTAAACTTGCTTAAATTCTGAATTTGTTTCATTTGAAGTGATTATCAAAATCTTTCTGTGAATATTTGTGTAATTTGAATATGCCATTTGAATTGTAGTATCTTCGAGATTGAACTTAGTGCTTGCAAATTGAGCCACCGGATCATTTCCCAAAACATCATAGCAAAACTTTGGTATATTAGATGAATCACAAGCTTTCTGAATTAATGGGGTGATAGCATATACTCTTAAATTTTCACCAAAAAGATCAACACTTGATAGAAAAATGTAGGGAAGAAAGAAGATTAATAAGCTAATTGATGTCCCCATCTTTGGTTTTATTTCACTGTTTTCTATCCCAATATTTTATTTGAGATTATAAATATGAGTTGATTCGATATATATATATATATATATATATAATAAATAGTATTAATTAGTAACATACCATAGTATATAAGTATTCTTGTAAAAGTTAAACTATTTTAATTTTTTTTCCAATTATAAATATAAATATAAGTATCCATTTTTGAAAAAATAAAAAATAATATGAGATTACTGAATCTGCCTCCATCGTAATAGTCAATATCTTAAATATGCATTTAATTTTATTTCCCGTTTGAAATCTCAAAAAGAGAATATATGCAAATCCTCAAAATAATTTTTTTTCTTAATTTTTCTAATTCTAATTAAGAAGATTAATGATATATCTTATATCTTAATTAATAAGATTCTAAACATATGGAGAATGCATGTACTTACTCGATTCGACTCCTTTCCATTTTCTTGAAGTTTTTTTCTTAGATTGGAGACACATGACAGCTTATAAGTGAAAATTAGTGGCTAAGATTCAATTGATTTACACAAAATTTTAATCATGATTTAGATGATTAATTTTTCATAAAAAAAAATTATAATGCCACAATCATTTTAATATATTATTTGTCCATATATATATTATAATTTTTTTCTCAACTCTTCTAATCTTTTTTTACCTTTCTCTTCTTTTATTTTTTAGTTTTTTTTTAATCGAGTTAATCTTATATTGCAATTATCTTTAGAAATTTCTCTTAAAAATTAGTTATTACAGAGAACTATTAGCGAAAAAATTATTCGCAGGTTAAAAAAAAAATAGAAAAAAGAGAAAGGAATTAATAATATATTTATGAGCATGATAATATATATGATTGTGGCATTACTGATTTTTTTATGAAATATTAATTATCTAAATCATGATTAGAATCTTGTTTTAATCAATAAGTTCTAGCCACTAATTTTCACCTATGCTATAGCCTATATGTCTCGAATCCAAAAAATACTTGAAAAAAATGAAGAAAAGAGAAATGAAAAGGAATCAAATCATATTTTATATAAAGAAGAAAAATCTTTAAAGTGATTGACTAAATATTCATATAATATTATTTTTCACATAATAAATTAAGATATTTTGGTCAAAGTTTCGAGACATATTAGTGGGTAATCTTAGAGATTCTATTTCTATCAAAATAGTTAATTATTATACTTCGATTATTATATTATTAAAAAAGAAGATAGCTATTTTAAACTTGTGGAAGGGTGTTTTTTTTCAAAAAAAAAGAGATCGGTGATAATTGTCGTTATAGATAAAAAGATGTTATAGAAAGATAAAATATAACATAAAAAAACAATTTTGAGAAAAACCTGAACGGTATATAGTAAGGTGCTATTATAATTAGTTCTGTTTCTTAAAAAAATTGTAAAAGAAATAATTTATCCTTTAAGATAAATTGTTCAATTTTTTTCTTGTTGATAAGTTATTTTCTCATGTGGTTTACGCTTGGGTACTCACACTAATTCCTTACAGTAGATTAAGAATTCTATTTTAATTAACTGATAAAAATCTCGATTAATATAAATATTCAATTAGTATTGGACCTAATTTAGGTGTTAAGACTAAAAAATGTAGAAAAAAAATTAAAGGGTTGTTTTTTACCTAAGCCAAACAAAATTGTCAATCATATCTCAAACAAAAGAATTAAAAAAAACAAAATAATGATAAAAATATCCCTCGATGTAAAATTTTCTTAAATTAGGTTTATGAATTTGTAAATCTATAAAAATACAATGAATTTGCGAGTCATTCAACATAAATTTGAGATTTAGTCACACTTAAGCAATAAATAAATTTAAAAAATGTGATTTTTCAACATAATTTTAATTTTTATTTGATAAAGTTCATGAATAAATTTTCGATTTGTACGATCATTGGATAAAATACATTCTTCCAATTCATGATCACAAAGGTGCAACATAAATATCCCTCAAAAGTTCAAAAAACATTTGAAGATTTTCATTATCTTGAACAAAAGGATTTGGAATATTAGGAGACGTTATAAAAGAGAGCATACAAGTGAATAGATGATTCGATGCTTCTAGAGCCATTCGTCCCAAATCACCACAAAAGCTTACTTTATTAAGCATATCCTCAAAATATGATTTCAAAATTACATACTCATGGAGACACATTTTGTAAACATGTTTATATTCGGGATTTGTTTCATTCGAACTGATTGTCAAAACCTTTCTGTAAATATTTGTGTAATTTGCTCGTGCCATATAAATTACAATAAATTCTAGATTCGTCTTGGTACTTGCACGTTGAGCATTCTCATCATTTCCCAAAACATCAAAGCAAAAACTTAGCACAGTAGAAAAATTACAAGATTCTCGAATTATTGGGGTAATAGCATGAACTTTTAATTTTTCACCAAAAAAATCAGCACTACATAGAAAAATGTAGGGAAGAAATAAGATTAATATGCTAATTGATCTACCCATTTTTTATGTTCTATTCCAATTTTTTTGTTTGAGATTAATTATAAATAAAATTGGTTTGATATAT
>NW_006238947.1:188472-266666 GCF_000226075.1 Solanum tuberosum
GCTTCAAAAACTCGGTTATTAGCCCCAAAATATATCATTTATATTATTGGGCCCGTGCATAGCACGGGCAACATTATCTAGTAATAATAATAATAATAAGTAATAAGTAACATAGCATAGCATATCATTTTCTTGAAAAAGTCAAACTATAATTTATTTTCCTATTATAAACGTAAATATCCATCCCTTTATGAGATTATAATAGGGATAAAGGTCTGAAAAATACCCCAACTTTGATCGGATTTGCTGTTGCGATACTAAACTTTCATGAGGACCTATTACCTCCCTAGACTATTTAATACCGTATTTTTTACCCCCTGAACTATTTAATAGTGTATTTTAAAGGTATATATGTGTCCACGTGGACACATTACTTTTTATAATTTTGCATTATTTTTTATGTCCACATGGACAAATATATATGTTGAAAATACGGTATTAAATAGTCTAGGGAGGTAATAGGTCCTCATGAAAGTTTAGTATCGCAACAGCAAATCCGATCAAAGTTGGGGTATTTTTCAGACCCTTATCCAATTCTAAATTTGCCTATACATTGTATAATGGTCAACAACTTAAATATTCTTATTTTATTTCATGTTTGAGATCCACAAATAGATATATACAACTGATCAAATGAAATTTATTAAATTTTCCTAATTAAGAAGATTAATGATCTTATATACAATTAATAGGATCCTAAACATATATAGAATGTATTATTTACTTTATTTTTCAATCATTGGTCATATTATGATACCATGCTAATTATAAACTCTTTCCTTTCAATTTTTTAAAGAAAGATGGCAAAATTCAGAACAATTATCTAATTTTGGAATAAAATAAATTTTACGGGTGGTAATTTAGTTTTAAATTTATTGTACTAATGTCATTATACATAAAAACAAGAAAATTCACAAAAAAAAAAATGAAGAAAATTATACCACATCCTAACACAATTTTTTTTAAAAAAAAAAAAATCAAAGAAGACTACATTGTTTTTTTAAAATATATTTGTTGTATTATTACACATTTATTATTTCAGTTCATTGTAATTTGACTAATTTTGAGTTATCATCAATTTATCCTTTTATTACTTCATCTATTTTATTAAGACTTGTAGTTAGCCACATATGTAAAGCTACTAGGAGTATTAATGTTTTAATTATTACAGACTTAAATATATTATTCCTATTTATTATATAATTAATTATATGTTTTTTTTTATTTGTTTCCATATAGTAGTAGTCAACATCTAAAATATTCATTTAATTTCGTATCCCGTGTGAGATCATTTCACAAAAAGAATATATGCAAATGCTCAAATAATTAAAATATTTTAAAGTTATCCTATTTAATTTATTGTTCATAATAAATAAAATCTATAAAAGCATGACGAAATTTACTAGCAAAACATTCAATCATAATTCATATCTAGTCAAACTTAAGAATTGAAAGACAAGTAGGAAAAATATAAAAAAAAAATATCCCCCAAAATTAAATTTATTAAATTTAATTCATGAATTAACTCATGAAATTTGTGAATCATACAATCATTGAAGAAAATACATTCTTCTAATTCATGATCACAAAGGTGCAAAATAAATATCCCTAATTAGTTCAAAGAAATAAACAAGATTTTCATTGTCATGAGCAAAAGGATTTGGAATATTTGAAAATTGGGTAAAATAACCCATACAAGTAAATATATGACTCGATGCATTCTGAGCCGCTTGATCCAAATCACCTTGCAAGTGTAAGACATGAATCAAATTCTCAAGATCTGATCTCAGAAGTAAATACTGATGGAGACAATATCTATAAATTCGCCTAAATTCTAAATTTGTTTCGTCTGAAGTAATTGTCAGAATCTTTCTTGCAATCTTTGTGTAGTTTGAATACGCCAACTTAATTGTAATATCTTCAAGATTGAACTTAGTTGTTGCCCATTGAGCCCTTGAATCATTTTTAAAAATATTGTTGCAAAAATCTTGTACTGTAGAAAAATCACAAGCTTTTTGAACTAGTTTAGGGATATCATTTGCTCTTAAATTTGTACCAAAGAGATCAACACTTAATAGAAAAATGTAGGGAAGGAGGAAGATTAATGAAATTGTTGAAGAACTAGAAATTGATCTCCCCATATTTCTTTTATCTCACTTTGAAACTATAAATATGGGTTGATTTAATATATAAAATGCAAAAAAATAAATAAATTAGTAACATATCATAGTTTAGATATTTTCTTGAAAATATAAAACTATTAATGTTTTTACCTATTACAAAATTTAAATATCTGAGTTCATCTTAATATAGATTATAAATATGGGTTGGTGTACAAATTTAATTATTGACATATCCTAGTGTAGAAATTTTCTTTAAAAAGTTGGAATATTATTAACTGGGCTTGGAAGCCCCACAAATTTCTTAGATTAAATTTTGGTTCAATTTAATTTTTATTAGAATTACAACAGGTTAAGTTAGTCTTTACAATAAATAAAATCAATAAAAGTATGACGGAAATTACTAAGACGTTACAGATTGACTAGTAGATACGTTATAAAACAAATAATTCAATCAAATCTAATGAAACTTAAGAATTAGAAACAAGTAGGAAATGTCAAAAATATCCCTCAACATAAAATTTATTAACTTCAATTCATGAATTTGTGAATCATACAATTTTCTAAGAAAATTCATTCTACAAATTCATGATTCCAAAGGTGTGAGATAAATATTCCTAATAAGTTCAAAGAAATAAACAAGATTTTCATTATCATGAGCAAAGGGATTTGGAATATTTGAATATTGGGTAAAATAATTCATGCATGCTAATATATGACTCGATGCATTTTGAGCCGCTTGATCTAAATCACCTTGAAAGCGTAAGGTGTGAACCAAATTTTCAAGATCTGATCTCAGAAGTATATAGTGATGGAGACAATTTCTGTAAATTCGCCTAAATTCCGAATTTGTTTCATACGATGTGACTGTCAGAACCTTCCTAGCAATCTTTGTGTAGTTTGAATACGCTAATTGAATTGTAATATCTTCGAGATTGAACTTAGTTGTTGCCCATTGAGTCCTTGGATCATTTTCAAAAATCTTGTAGCAAAATTCTTGTACATTAGAGAAATCACAAACTTTCTGAATTAGCTCATTAGTGTCATGATTTGCTCTTAAATTTGTACCAAAGAGATTAACACTAAACAGAAAAATGTAGGGAAGGAGGAAGATTAGTGAACTTGATAAAGAACAAGAAATCGATCTCCCCATTTTTTTTTGTATCTCACTTTGATCTATCTTAATTTCTTTGTTTTGTTTGATAGATATGGGTTGGTTTAATATATAAAAGGCCACATGTCATAGTGTAGAAATTTTCTTTAAAAATATAAAACTACTAGTATTTTTACCTATTACAAAAAACTTAAATAGCTGATTTCATCTTAATATTGGTTTATGATAAATTAAATTTGACTCTATTATAACAGTCAACATCTCATTAAATATATATATATATATATGTTTGCAACAAATTTTAAATATATGAAAAATAAATTAATCATAAATAAAATCTGAAGAAACAAGAATATTATTGATAAAACAATATGCGTACAATTTTGTTCCTTCATTGATTCTCTTCTCTAAATTTTCTCCGTGATTCAAGAGTTGCTAGTAGTGTATTTATCAAATGTAGGATGATTTGGACTTGATCTCCATGAAAGAATTTGTAGTTCAATTATCAAGAAGAGCCTGACATATCTCGATCTCTTTATGAATAGTATACCAAGAGTTATGAGATATTCGAGATGCGGGAATACAATACCTTTTATATAGACATAAGCTAGGATTTTAAGTATAGTATCCTCCAAAAATTCTAACTGAAAATCGATACATCTTATAAAGTTCCATAAAATTTGAATGTCTACCATATATATACAACCAATAACCATGACAAAAAAGAAAGGTGCATGCGCATAAACATTTTTCCATCATTAGCCTATATGTAACCAACAACTATGAAAATTCAAATAAATCATAAAACTAAATTGAACCACAAAGAAACAATAAAAAAGATACATGTTCCTTATTTATGGAACAAGATTCATATCATCAATTTCTTTAATAAGACCAAGGAAAGATCCCAAATTATCCATTTCCTTAACAAATGGATTAGGAGGAGGTAAATTTCCCATAAAATAATACAAACAAGTTGATAAACGACCAAGTGCACCAACTACAAATTGACCAACTTTACCATTTGAAATAAATGTATTATTTATAGACTGAAAATCAGTTGCAATTAGAAGATATTCATCAGCACATTTGCCATAAATTTGCTTAAGATTTGGATCTTTTTCATATATAGTGACTGAAACAATCTTTTTGATACCTCCTGTGTAATTATCAAATGCCAAATTAATTGTAATTTCTTCAAGATCATGCTTGTTTGTTGCTTTTTGTGCCTCTACATTTTGTGACAAAACATCATAACAAAAGTTTTGTTCATTTTCACATAAATCACAAGCTTTGTTAACAAGATTTGTGCCTAAACTTGTAATTAAGAGAGGAACAATACTAAGTAAAATTATAAAAGGGAGGGAAAATAGTGAGGTTGTTTTTTTTTTTCATTTTTGATTGATGAATCCTAATTAATTTGTTTGATAGTATAAATATATGGGGTGGTTTGTTATATAAAAGGTATAAGTTTAATTAGTGACATATCCTATTGTAGAAATTTTCTAAAAAAGTTAAAATATTATTAATGCTTGATTCTTTTCTTTTTTTTTTAATGTGGAAATATTATAATAATTTAAACTTTCCTACATTGCCAAAGTTAAGACAATGTGTTTTCACACTTATTTTTGACCCAGAAAAAGGATGTCTATAAATGTTCAAATGTTTTCTCAAATTGTGTTAGGAGGCTGATCTTATACAATTAATAAGATTCTAAAAACATACAAAAATCATTTATATACAAATGTTCATAATGTACTTTTTCTTGCAATGCGAACTTAGAAATTAACTACTCCATCTGGTTCAATTTATGAGACATTTTTTATTTTCGAATTTCAAATTATGTAAATTTTGACAAATATTTTGTAATGTATTTTTATTATTATATTAACATGAGAAAATTGCAATTTATCACACTTTTTGTTTAGTTTTTTAATATTTAAATTCAAAATATTATATTAATCTATTTCAGTTTAGCTTTAAAGATTAGTTAAGTTGACTCTCTGAAAATATGAAAAATATCATATAAACTGGGACGAAGAAGTACTTACTCACTTGATTAGGAAAATGTCTATACAAAAGATGTGTTAAGTATGGAGTAGAGTTCAAATTTCAGCAGAAGTAAAAACTATTAGTAGATGATATCTCTCTCTGTCCCTAATTCTTGGTACATATGGAGTTACTTGGCACTCGTACTATTGTGATTACACTATAATAAATAAAGAATTTTGTGGTAATACTTCATCCGTTTATGTTTAATTGTCATGATTTTCTTTTCTAGAGTTAAACTATAAGAATTTTGACTAATATTTTACAATGTATATTTTCATCATATTGATATGCAAAATATTGCAATTTAAAGTACTATTTTCGTATAGTTTTTGAAAATCTATTTGTTTAAAATATTGAAGTAATGTAATCTAATTTAGCTTTAAAAATTTGTCAAATTGACTTTCAAAAAACGCAACATGACAATTAAAAGTGGACGGAAGGGAGTATATTATTTATCATATCATATAACTGTCAATATATTAAATATTTGTTGACAATAATAAATATGAGTATTTATAACCAACACTCTATATAAATATTACTAAAGACTTTAGTGATTCCGAATGCAATGTTATTAAAGCAATATTGACATAAAAGAAACAAAATGATATATGTGCATAACAAGACAATTTTTGAATATAGACTCAGTCACACCAAATCGATAGTTTATAATTATCAATTTAACTATACGATACAATAAAATTTAAGAAATAACTAAAAAACCTTTTATATTCAAAATAACAAAACAATACAACACAAACACAACACAAATACACAGTACAATAGGTAAGAAGCAACCATCCAATCCAGAAGCGGCAAAAGGGAGATAAAAAAAGAGAGCAAATTTCCATCAAAATATAATTTTTTTTTAAAGAAAATATCAAAGAGATTTGTGGAGATTGGGTTCATGCTAATTAATTCCTTTAGGAACAGATGCGGATCCACACCTTCACGTGCATTCGTTGACTTCAAAAAAATAATAATATATATATATATATATATATATAGTTTCGAAAAAATTAAAATATTTTGACAAATTTTCTTATGGGTCAATTTGGGCTACATATTTAGAGCCTGTTTGGATTGGCTTTAGTATTTTTATCATTTTAGCTTAAAATCATGTGCTTATAGCACTTTTAATTTACCCAAACACTCCAAAAGTGCTTAAAAGCTATTTCTGCTTAAAAGCACTTAAAATAAGCCAATCCAAACAGGCTGTTAGTCCAAATCATCCCAACTTTTAGATGGAGACATGGGTTGTGCCAAGATTGGCACTTCATGAAAATAAGCCCAACCCGCCAAATGTTGGGATGGCCTAATTTTGCCACCCTAGTAACATCACAAACTTGCAAAGCCCCTTTAGTAATTCTCCATCCCATAGTACGCCAATTCTAACAAACTGTAGCTGGACATAAATATCGATGAGAAATGCATTCCATAATCCGGTGAGGTTAAGGACAGCAAAGAACAAGGATCCAAACAAGTAAAGGAGAAGAAGGAACACACGACTCCAAAATAGACTCTGCTAGCCAGTTTTATTTTCACCAAGAACTTGTCAGGACCTTTACTAATTCTACATTGAGAGCAGGACAGTTCAAAGAAACTGTAGCTGGAAATAAATGTCAGTGAGAAATGCATTCTAAGGACCATTCACCGATGCCAAAACAGTGTCTTACTATCATTCACAGAGTTAGATATTTTGGGACCAACTAAAATCTGACCGGGAGAGTTCCAAGTTTTATGCAAGACATGATAGGATCAAATTAGAAAGTAGTCCATTACCGAATAAATGCATAGTTCTAACTTTTCTAATTGGAGAGGAACCATGGAAATCCAAAACAAGGTTGTGAGGTATGTACATATTACATCAGCAAAGGTCGAAGATAAAGAACCATATCCAACATACCCAGTCCAGTCAAAATGCGGAATTTTTGGTGTTCGAGCCTGTCCTTTCCTCAAGCAATATAGCCAACCATCACTAGGTGAGGCTGCATTTTGTTCACCTGGAGTTTCAGTTGCCAGAGACGATAATTTTGCCTTCAAATGGACAGACTTGTGAGAACTCCAAGATGCCTTGAAACAATCCTGCGTGCTGACAAGAAGCAACTTGCATCAAAATCAAGGTATTAGACTAATGGCCAGAGAAAATAAAGATCTAACTATTGTCATAGGAAGAGATTCTCGTCCCATTAGCCATTCATTTTTTTATTCAGTTCACATTTACAGCAGTTATAACTTTCCAAATCCACTTAGATTTGATCTATCAGACAGGAGGTTGCAGTTCTCCAAACATTTTGAGAAACTGACACACCCATGATGAGCATATGAGACAAGCTAAAAGAATCACTTGTGATACCAGTGTTCAAACCCAACTAAAACCCATTTT
Organism: Solanum tuberosum; assembly: GCF_000226075.1. NCBI lineage: Eukaryota > Viridiplantae > Streptophyta > Magnoliopsida > Solanales > Solanaceae > Solanum > Solanum tuberosum. The sequence goes on from NW_006238947.1 coordinate 196,145, forward strand.
CACTATTTTTATTTTAAGTTTATTTCTAATAAAATTGGAACAATATCACAGCCTAAGGAACTTCAAAAATATTAAAAGTCACAAAATTTGTTTAGATAGAGAGATTAAAATCATCAAAAATATGACGATTTTGAAATAAAACCATTTATAAATTTATCAAAATCATGTAACAAAACAAAGGTATTCATGTAGTGTATCTTAATTTTATCAATGCCATTCCATATGACATAGAAACTAATTACATCATACAATTATAGGAAAGAAAAAAAATTAGATCTTTATTATTCATAAACTAACATAATTAAATTAGGGGTATGAAAGAAATATCCCTAATAAGTTCAAGAAAGTAAGCAAGATTATTATTATCTTGAGCAAAAGGATTCGGAGAAGTCGGTGATTGCGTAAATAAAGACATACAAGCAAATAAATGAGTCCGTGCCCCTTCGATCGCTTGACCCATATCACCATTCGTGACTAAAGTATGAACTATGAAATCAAAAGCCGATTTCAAAAGTACATAATCATGAAGACACTGCTTGTACATTTGCTTGAGGGTTGGATCTACTACATTTGATGTAACAGTAAGAACCTTCCTATGAATGTTTGTGTAGTTCGAATATGCCAATTGAATTGTAACATCTTCGAGATTATACCTTGTTGTCGCCCTATTTGCCTCGGGATTTTCTCCCAAAACGTTGTAGCAAAAGTCTTTAACTTCACAAAAATCGCAAGCGTTTTTAACTAGTTGAGTAGTTGCACTTGCTCTTAAACATGTGCCAAAGAGATCAACACTTAATAAAATTATAAAAATTGATGAAGAAGTGCTAGAGATTGATCTCCCCATTTTTTTTTTCGAATTATGATTCTAGTTAATTAATTTTTCTATTGAAAAATTATTATATAGATGTGGGGTTAGTTCTATATATAGAAAGTATATTAATTTTCATTGGTCAAATATTATGTCCTAGTTTAGTAATTCTCTCGACAAGTTAAAATGGTAATTATGTTTTTGCTTATTGAGCCTTAAATATTTGATAAATTTGACTGACTATTCGGGTGATGTAAAGATTTCTTAATTTGCATCCTTGGTCAAAGTGAACATCTTAATATCTTGATATGTGTTTTTAAGCTATTTTTAGACCGTAAATATTTACCTGCATCGAGTATTTACATCAAATTATATAAATTACTATAATTAATTAATTTAATGATGTAAAAGTGCATGTTTAGTTAACTATGTTTAAGTTGTATAATTTATAAAAATTTATGTGCAAACACAATAGTACGAAAAAGGGATAAAATTATGCAAATGTTGATTATTTCTCACCAATTTTCATAAAACGGTAACATGTTTTTCCTTTTAGAGCCTTAAAAATATATGATTCTTTTTTTAATATGGGATAATAATTATCTAAATTTGCATTCTTGGTCAAACTGAACATCTTAATTACTTGATACGTGTTTCCGAGCTATTTTTAAACCGTAAATACTAATTCATATATGATATTTATGTTAAATTATATAAATTTACTAAAATTAAGCGATTTTATAATGTAAAAGTGCATGTAAATTAATTATGATTAAGTTCTAAAAGTGGGTAAAATTTAAAAATTTATGTGCATACTCATGTCATGCATCTATTTAACTAAATAGACACCAAAAGCTTTTACCACTTCTAGACCCCGAAAAGGGATAAAATTATATTGAGAGAAGTATTGAAAATACCTCTGAATTTGGCGTAAATTGTTAGTTTCGTTCCTAAATTGTTGACAACCTTAAAAACACATATCTATTTGACTAAATAAACTTAGGTACACCCCTAATCTAGCATATGACATAACAAGTGGTCTCAAACTCTTGTCGGAGCATAGAGCTAGTTCTTAATGAAAGACCGAGAGAAGTGTTGAAAGCACTCCTAAACTTGACGAGAATTTAGGAATGTATTTCTTGTAAGATTGGGGTGTACTTAAGTTCAACAATGAACTTTGCATTTAATACAATATCAAAGACTTTTTTTTGGGTGGGGGAAGGGAAACAAGGAAGGGAATTACGATGTGGGGAATTGCCCTCACCAATAAAGTGACAATAATTTAGATAGCTAACCAACTAAGTTATGAGTCCCAAAGTGATATGGATGTACAAATAAGTATAAGAAATCAATTGAGAAGATTATTTTTTACTTACAGACATACAATATACGGGTCAAATTCATATTTAAAATTTGAGGGTCATTTACATTTTGACCCCCTTTTTGTCCTAGTCTTTAATTCATTCCCCTTGTAACAAAAATAAATAAATTCTAGCTCTATGTCTAATCCTCATAGATTTCACATTCCAAGAATCGCAGTAGTGACTGCTTTCACTAGTATAAATATAATAATTTTTCCAATTATTCTACCAGCTCTACCATGATCACCCTGAACCGGCATGTTGTTATGATTATGATTCGAATATGGAATTTCATAAGCATGACCATCAAAATATTGCGTCTTAGGAAATATCGATGGTGGAACATACTTGGAGATTCCTAGCCATGTTCTTTTCTTTTCACATTGTACCAATATACATTCCATATGGATATCAAATTCACATAGTGCACACCTATAACGCCATGAAGAAGCGTTACATGCTCCTTTACAAATAACACATGTTTTTGATTCTGACGAGCTTAGAAGCCTTAAAGGATGCACCTGAAATATCATAGTTAATTGAAGTATTGCTTGGAATTTGGATAATGACTATACCATACTTAAATGTTCTGATTCTGAATCCACATGATACAGTTTTTTAATTTTTTTTATTACATAAGGATAAAAAAACTGAGAAATTAGAAAGGGGATTATAAAATTGGTAAAACACCTTTTATTTTAATCGGTTTAATTTAACTAGGTTAAGCTAAAATAATATAATTAGTCAAAATAAGTTAATCATGCGAGAAATAAGATGAAATAGGGTGTGTTCGCTATAGAAGAATATATCTTACTAAAGAATGCTTACAATTTTTTTCATGTTTGATCCACTAAAATATTTTGAAAAATGACATATTTTTCTCCAATTTTTTAAAAATAACTATTCTAACAAAAATAGGGAAAGTACTTTTCTAAATTCTCCTTCAACATCACCACACCACACCACACCCTCACTAGCTAATCCACCCAAACACCCCCAACCCCTAGTCCCTAAACCAACCACCTCGTCACGCGACCCACCCCGCCCCCAACCGACTCGGGACTCAACCCAAAGGAGACTAGTAATTAATCCCTTTTATATCATTTGACCAATCGTAACTTCGTGATTTGAATAGTTAAAGTATTTAGCAAATACTCAGAATAAGTAAGAAAAAAAACTTCTATGTAAGTTTTAAATTAGTTTAAGTTAGTCCATATTTTTACTTTTTATTGACTCCTTTCAAAAGAGGTAAGATCCGGTGAATCGGAAACAATTAATTAAGAATTCAAAACTTTTTTATGGAACAGACATATGAATATGCGTGGATCATACCTTTCATTCCACTTCCAGTCCCTATGTTAATAGGAGCGGGACTTATTCTTTTTCCAACGGCAACAAAAAGTTTTCGCCGTATGTGGGCTTTTCAGAGTGTTTTATTGTTAAGCATAGTCATGATTTTTTCAATCTACCTGTCTATTCAGCAAATAAATAGCAGTTCTGTTTATCAATATGTATGGAGTTTGCCTGATCTGAGACCCGACCCACCTAGGAGCCGAGCCAAGATTCGACCCTAACCTGACCCCAATTTGCTCCTCCCATACCTGGGACTCGACCTTAAACAATTTCCTTCGTATCGACCCCAACCTGATGTAAATATTATGGCCTAATGTAACAATCACTTTCTTTTCTCTGACTATATTTCTTCTCTTCATCATTTTCTATATATGTCTAAATTTACACAAATTATTAGTCAGTTTGACCCTCGTACTCCAAATCAAACCATGTAAGTTGTAAAAGGGAGTTATATTAAAAAAAATCATAAATATATAATTACATCCTAAAATTATGTATATGTTTAAATATTGAAATTTATCACCGATAGACTAAAATATTTAGATTTTTCAAAGTTTAATTGGTTACCTGATGTAAGACATGTTGAAGTGTTTGAGGCAATAGAGTACATAGAGGGTGGACATCAAATTCACAAAGCTCACACCTATAAAACAACCCTTCAATAGAATCACAACAAACATTGCAGACGCGGTCCAATTGACTATTGCCATGTGGCATGCGGGTAACGAGCTTGAGCGAATGGAAAGGATGTAAGAACGAGGAAAGATTCATTGGACATGTTCCACAATATTCGTGTAGATTGAAATCACATTCATGGCAGTTAAATCTTTTACCTATGCCAAGGATTTTGCAACCATCACATACATATTTGGTGTTGGAATCAAATAATGTTAATGAATGGTTTGGGTGTATCAATTGTTGGATTGGGTTCTTGTGGATCGGTGCCATTTCTTGAAAAATAAAATAAACACAAGTAAGAACTTGTAGTTGAAAAAATATTGGGACCTCAAAAGGCAAGATGACCTTATTGGAAGACTTTATAAGTCCTTTACTTGCCTTTTTCTTTTCTTTTATATAAGTATAATATAATATTTAAATAGAGGAAATGACAAAAAGATGGTTCATTATTTTTTGGTAGTAGTTCACAAAGCTACCCCTTAAGTATCATTTGGTCAATTTTAGTCCTTTAAATTTGTCAATACTGAGCTTCTGGTCACTATCAGATATTTATCAAATTATAATTGTTAAATTTAATTAAAGATGTAAAAATAGAAAATATTTATTGGGAACTCACATTTGGAAGTACATTTTTTTTGTTGGTTATGTTACTTTTTAGTCCATTTTTAGTGTATGATACGACTTTTGAGGTGCAATTCATGTTTTTTTTAATATTGTGATTTTTGAATCTTGATGAAAATATCTAATTGTCTTGTTAAAACTTATTTCCCGCAACTCTTATTAAATTAAATAATCAGAATTTTGTAAATTCCTATCAAATATAAAAAATCTCCTTTTTAATAAATTTAAAAGATCAAAACTATCCAAGTGATACTTAAAAGACTATTTCAAACCTGCTATCAAATATAATGGGCCATTTTTTACATTTCTCTAATCTAAACAAGTTCCAAGTAGCCCTATTGACAGAAAGCTACTCGCTTATTGACATTTCAACATAATAAATATACATAAATGTGAAATTTATTTTAGTACTTCTTCATCATTAAATTGGAAGCTTCCTTTAAAAAAAAAAAAAAAACTAAGTATTCAAAACTTATCGATTAATTTAGATTTGTTTGGCCAATAATTAAAGGAGGAGTCCTTCCTACAGAGGGGATTTCTCTATTATCAAAACAATTTTTTTTGTTTAAAAATATAAGAATCCACCCATCATATTATACCTTTGGTGAGATTCTTCCAAATTAATTCTACTTGTTGTAAATAAAAATTGTCAAGTTGTGATTGGACAGGACAGGGTCAAAGTCTACTAGTGATGACTTTAAAGTGGATGGTATATATACAAATCAATTCATATTTATTTCTTAAGGAAAACGTTATTTTATCTAAGTATACATCAACATTGATGTTGCTTCCTAATAATTTAAAACAAGGCTTGGACGTTTTCCCTCGTTGTTTGAAAAAGTATTTGCAGTTAGTAAGCAATTGCATGACATTTTACGTACCCTGGTGACAAATTCTTTCGGGATGAAGATAGTGACAGAGCCAGAAATTTAATGAAGAATATATAAATTTTCTTTTCAGTTGTGATAAGGGTGTGAAAAATTAAATATTATACACTCATAATAATAACATTTAACCTTTGTAAATCACATAATTTTTCGGTAAAGAATGTTCACCGGATCACCCTTTGCTTAAGTTGGTGACACCGGTCATGCTAAAATTGGGTGTGTTTGGTATGAAAAATATATTTTCTATGAATGATATTACCTAGAAAATATTTTCTTGAAAAATAAGATGATTTTGTTACTTATTTTCTGTAATTAATTAAGGTGCGAAAGATAAAAAGTTTATGAGAAAGTACGTTTGATCCTTTTTTGAAAGAGAAAGGAAATAAAAATTATCATGTAATCTGAAACCGATTTTATTCTAATATAAACTGGAGTATTTCTTTTCTTTTTTTCCTTTGAGGTATAGTTAGTTGACTTCAATAAATAATATTCCATCCAACTGTAATATAATATAATAAAAGAAACGTAAAATATGTTTGGGAAATTCCATAACAAATCTATGTTTCTTTTATCTTTCTATTTAGGATGACAAAAGAATATGAATATTTGATTGAATCGATTTAATTTAATTGTATTGAACTGATTTATATCATTTTTTAATAAAATTATAGATTTTTATTTCAGTGTCTGACTATTTCAAGCAATTATGATGATCTTTTTAATTTATAAAAAAATTCAAAAAAATTCTTAACCGAACCGAATAACCTTATATGCATGTTAAATTTAATATATAAATATATTTTTTAAATATCAGTATAAACTAGGTCCTAAACCTCCGGTGACTTAGACGACTTTATGCCTTTGCTTTTTAGTTAGTCTTTAATTGAGTAGGTTTAAAATTAAAAGATACTATAATAGATGCTCCATAAAACAATACGACAAAATATATGTAAACACTTCTATTAAAAGTTTAAGATCAAACAATATGGCCACAATGTTTTACATTCTTGACTTCTTGGTGAAGAATTTAGTGTACTTTGAGGTGACACTAAAAGTAAAAATAAAAAAGTTGAAAATTAACCGAATTGTACCGATACCAAAAAAGAACCGATATGATAAAGATATTTTTAAAAATTTAATTTTAATTATACATATAAAATATCCAAATTATTAAAATGCTATAATTTTTTTAAAATAACAGACCGAACCATTTCATTTAATTCCTTACTTCTATTCTTTCTCATATTTTTTCCCCCCTTCTCTCTCGTTATCTCCTATAGTTGACTTCAATAAATATTCCATCCAAGGAAAAAAAATGTATTTTGATCTAAGCTAGTCGTCATCTCAAATCTTCTACACCATAATCTTTTATATTTAGATATATATGGCCTTGCATACTTTTTTCTTTTGAAATTTCTTAAAACTAAAAGTCTTTTAGATTGACTTTTAGTTTTTGATTTATATGTTAAAAATTACTATAAGTTAGAAATCTTAATATATAGCTTTTGAATTATTTTTAGTGCCTATAAACACTTCTTAAAGTTATCCAAACACTTTAAAAATTCTTGAAATCCATTTTAGCGTAAAAACACTTAAATTAAACCAATCCAAATAGGCTCTTCTTTAGCTTTTCTGCAAAAAAATATAGGAGATGGAGCAATGCAAAGACATTTCTCATACAACAACATATTCATAGTAATCTTACAAGTATGATTTATAGGAGGGAAGGGTATACACAAATCTTATCCCTTCCTTTGTGGGGTAAAAAAATTGTTTCTGATAAACCCTTAAATCAAAAGTAGAATTTTTTGAAGGATGACACATTTTTTTATTTAATGAAAGTATCAACATTTTACCTATACTTCGTCTCACTTATTTGGCAAAAAATCCACAAAACCGTACTCTTCTATTAAAAAATTATTTATTTTAATGATAATTTTAAAACATTATAAAGTCTTTTCATATTTTTTAAACTTCGTACCCATTAAAGCTGCATTATATAATTAAATTGGCACGAAGAGAGTATTATCTTTTAAGTTACAAAATAAATAAAATTGTACAACTAGTCAACTAGAGAAAACAGTGCAAGCTTTCTCTTAAATTATTAGGAATCATCCAGGTTGGTGATGTACCAAACTAAGTTCTAGTTGATGTATTTTATGAAAATAAAATAAAATTGCCAAAGACTTTAGCAAAAGCCCTAATTAAAGTCTTACATTGTCCTCTTGCTCTTTGGAGGTACCTAGAGAAAAAATTAACCAAAAATGTCACCACTCCCAAGGAACACAATACAACATTTCACACATCCAAAACATTCATTGACATTATTTGATTCCAATACCAAATATTCATGTGATGGTTGCAAAATCCTTGGCATAGGTAAAAGATATCACTGTTCTAAATGCGATTTCGATTTGCATGAATATTGTGGAACATGTCCGATGAAACTTTCTTCGTTCTTGCATCCTTACCATTCGCTCAAGCTAGTCAACCGTAAGCCACAAGGCGAACGCCGATTGGATCGTTTTTGCAATGTTTGTTGTGATTCTATTGAAGGGTTGTTTTATAGGTGTGAAGTTTGTGAATTTGATGTCCACCCTCTATGTACTCAATTGCCTGAAACACTGCGTCATGCCCTACATCAGGTAAGTAATCCATTTCAATTGATGTGAATACTGGACACGAAATTTCAGAAAAAAATAATGTTTGAAACTTATAATTTTATATATGCTATAAGTATTTTTGTCGTTACAAAAACATTTCATTAATGAGAAGTTTAAATTATAAAAAAAATAATCTAAAATTCAAAAGAAATCATTAAGGGAGTATAATAGGAACCACTTATCAAGAAAATCCATAATTATTTTGAAAAATTGAAGATGTTCAACAAGATCCCTTTCCACTTGCAAAATAATGTGAATCTGAGTTTCTCTAGCCTACTTTTCATGTTAGAGAGAGAGGGGAAGAATATCACCCTCGAAAACTTCAACAAAGTGAAAATTCAAATAGTTAACTTATTGAAAATTCAGATAATTAGGGGAAGGGAATAGGGGCGGGGATTGTTTAATGTCTATGATGTGGATCACAACTTAGAAAAGGATGTATAATTGTGCAATCATTTTAATTAACATGACGATTGTCATAAATCCAGGTGCATCCTTTAAAACTATTGGGTTCGACTGAATCAGGAACATGTGTTATCTGTAGAGGAGCATGTAACGCTTCTTCATGGCGTTATAGGTGTATACCTTGTGGATTTGATATTCATATAGATTGTGTGACAATACAATGCGAAAAGAAAACGACAACGGATCGAGGAATCCCAACGTACGTTCCACCATCTGGATTTGATGGTTATGCTTATGGAATTCCTTATTATCATCCTAGTCCACTTAACATGCACCACAATTACGTGCCACAACCAAACCATCAGAACCATGGGCAGGTTCAGACTCATCATGGTGGTGGTCGAATTGGGCAAGTGATGTTTGGTTTGGTGAAAACACTTGGAACTGGAGTGCTCTCTAACATGATATTTGGGACGGACCTATCTTCATTCTTTGCTACTTAATGTATTAGATTTCATTTCAGTCTCTTTTATTGCAATTGTTTAAGAGAAATCAGTGGTGAGATTAAGAATTTCGCTAAGAATATTGAAGATTTAATGTATTTGTATATGAAGTAACACTTCATATAATTTTCTATATACGCGGTATAATTTTTTTAAAAAGTTATTCAACTCATCATTCTTCACGTATGTACCTTAGCTATCCTATAGTTTACTTCATTTCAATATTACACTTTCTCCACTAGGGATAAAAACTTAATTACTCGTGAGTATGTAATTAATCTATTGAGGACAGAGTCAATGTAATTAATCAAAAGAGAATCTAAGAATTATGAGTATAATGCAGTATTAGCTATTATTTGCACACCCTTAATATAACTGAAAAGAAAATTTACATGCTATTTACTAAATTTTTGGCTTTGTCGCTGCATATATAGATTGATAGTGTGTACGGTATATAATAGATGGAATGGAAATATTGAGGACAGAGTCAATGTAATTAATCAAAAGAGAATCTAAGAATTATGAGTATAATGCAGTATTAGCTATTATTTGCACACCCTTAATATAACTGAAAAGAAAATTTACATGCTATTTACTAAATTTTTGGCTTTGTCGCTGCATATATAGATTGATAGTGTGTACGGTATATAATAGATGGAAATATTAAAAAAAATTCAATAATAAATGGACAAATATATGTTATATTTTTTTCCCAATATCATATACGCATACATGTAGGGATTAAATTCTTTTTGTCATTTTAGATCATAGTGATATTCCACACTCCATCAAATGTTGAAATTACAAAAAGCATTTCACAAAGTAAATACTTGGACAGTCTAAAAGTCTAAACCAACAAAACTCCATATTTAATTTTCTACACAATTGAGTTGACCTATTATAAATCGAGTAGTCAATAGATTTTGAGTTATATATTGACTATATGTACTATGTCATTATCTTTTTGTTGGTATCGTTGCCGTTTCTTTGAGGGAAAGTAATGCATGCGTTCATGTGATATTTTGCATTTTTCGAGTAGATTTTTACTTAAATCATTTACTATATGATTCACACAATTGATATAATTAATTACAGTGAGATTTCTTTTTATGGGACAAAAAATAATCTATATCTTACATTTTTGGGTCCGCTAATTCTGGGTTCAATTTTTTATCATACAAACAGGAACTTTACACAACTAATAGCTAAGGACTTTCAAAAAGAAAACTGTGACAATTAAAAAGCAACTGAGAGAGTAAAAAATTCCAAAACAAAAAAATACCTTTTTAATTGTCTTAATATATAACTGGATCAAACTGAAAAATCCAACAAAGAGTTTTGCCACACAAAGTGAATTTAAAATTTTAATTTTTTTTTCATAGCTAAGGATGAAATTATACACTTTTACATCATCAAGATCCAAAAAATGGAGACACATCCACCCCAAACATGACATTGGAAATCACCCCAATCGCAATTGTTTTCACCAATTTAAACATCACTTGACTAATTCGTCCACCATAATTTTCACTATAATGAGTTTGGGCCTGCCCATGACCTTGATGTTGTTGGTATAGTTGTGGATATTGTGGCATAATATTGTAGTTATAATGAGTTTGTGCCTGCCCATGACCTTGATTTTGTTGGTATAGTTGTGGATATTGTGGCATAATATTGTAGTTTAAATGGTTCATATTAGATGGACCAGGAAAATGATTGGGACTAGGATAACCAACAAAATAATGTTGTTGAGGTAATATAGACGGTGGAACGTACGTAGGAATTCCTCGATGGGTCGTTGTATTTTGACATTGTATTGGCACGCAACCTATATGAATATCAAATTTACATAGTGCACACCTATAACGCCATGAAGAAGGGTTACATGCTCCTCTACAAACGGCACACGTAATTCCTGGTTCGATCGAGCCCAATAGCCTTAAAGGATGCACCTGAAATATTAATGACAATATCATGATCATCAAATTAAAATAACACTTGTTGGCAATTACCATATATATATGATAGATCTTGACAGACAATTTTTTAATTGGACGCTAAAGAGTTAAACTATAATTGGTCCAAATTTTTTATATATAATTTCTTATAAAAGAGAGTTAATTACTTAAATGATCATTTTAGGGAAATATCAATGCATTAAAATCACTTTTGAATGTATATAATTATAAAGTAATCCAACTTAACACATATAGTTGCATTATTCACCTAATTTTTGAATGCCTCAAAAGGTCACCTAATAAGTTATAATACAAAATCTTCTTTTGTTTCTAAATAAACTCCATGAATAATATTTACTTGATAATTCTTTGAGTTAATGGTTAAAAACATATTTTAATTATCTTTTTTTTCAAGTTTCATATCTCAATCATTCAATTACCTGTCAAAACTATCACTCTGTTTGTATTAAAATACACCTAGATGATGAGTCAATCAAATATTTCAAAATCAATCGACAACAGGCACATGAAGGCTTACAAAGCCCATAAAATCGATCCTCCTAGCATCTATAACAGCTAATTGAACTTACTAATTTATTTTTTTATTTTTTATTTTTTTTAAAAAAAAAAACTTTTTTACTTCAAATCCTTCTCCCCTTTCTATATTTCTCTATGACCCTATAATGTTATACAACCCTAAAATGAACCCTAAAATTTTATACAATTCCACAATAAATCCTAAATTAATTTCGATACAACCCTAGAATTTTATAGAATCCTGGATCTTTTTTGTTTTTTTTCAAAATTAAAAGCTAAACAAACGTTAATGCACACTAAAATTGAAGGTTAATGGGAAAAAAACCAAAGGTTGAGCACTTCTACTCATTTAATTCTAATTTTTTAAAACGAACTAAAAAGAAAAAGCAATCACATAAAATAGGACAGATAAGAAAATACAATGAATTTCTAGCTAGGTTACCTGATGTAGAATATGGTTGAGTGTTTCCGGCAATTGAGTACATATAGGATGAACATCAAATCCACAAAGCTCACACCTATAAGATAGGCCTTCAATTAGGTCACGACATATGTTGCAAGCGCGATCACCTGAGTGGTGATCGCGCTCAACAAGCCTGAGTGGGTGGTGAGGATGCATGAAAGACGATAGAATTCGCGTACACTTTGCACAATCTTCATGTAGATTAAAGGTGCAAGCATGGCAATGATATCTTGTACCAAAACCATAAGTCATGCAACCCTCACATAAATATTTAGGGTTTATGGTATCATCATGTAGTATTAGTGGATGTTGTTTGTGAGTAAAATGTTGAATGGTTGTTGGAATAAGTGTCATTTTTTTTAATTAAAATTGATTGCTAGCTTAGAAGATGGAAATTGAATTGTATGGAACTTAATAATTCCAAGAAGAAGAAGACGATTGAAGACTTTATTTATAGTTATAATAATTCTAAGTCTTTCACTTGTTTTTAATTTTACATAGACTAGAAATTGTCTTTATAATTAATACATCAGTAACAACCAGGATGCTTCCTATATGATTTAATTTGGATAGACTAGTTGCCTTACTTATGTCGTTGACTAGTTGCCATAACAATATATTTAATGTAATTTCATAAGTGAGTATGAGGAGAGGTATACACATACCTTACTCATATCTTGAGAGGTAGAGAGGTTGTTTTTGATAGGTGGCCTTCGGCTCAAAAAATTAAATTAACAAGAGTGAAGAAGTCATGACAAAATACTATAAAGAACATGTCAAAGCATTTTGAAGAAAAAAAACGTATTCCAACCAAATAATACAGCAATCAAAGTGCAATAAAACCTGAGTAATACTACAACTATTAGATATTGAATAGTATTTTCGATGCGAAGTATAAATTTGTGTATAAAATTTCAGTAAAATTGCAATGACTTGTGGATATGAGCTCAAAATTTTAATTATATAATGGGTCCATGATAAGAACATTAAAGGTTGATATTCATAAACTTAAATCCTGAATTTGCCTCTGTACCAGTGTTCAACTATAACATGTAAATTCCTTTTTGATTCTTGGAAATGTCAGTGGAACTTTCTGTTATTTGATATTTTTCTTGAAAATAAAATTAATATGTCAAGCAAAAAATAAATGATATTTGCAAAAAATATTATATTTGCAAGTTGTTTTATCTTGTTATAATTTGAGCTGGAACGTTTCAACACTCTGCAAAGTCTCCTATGGTGTTGACTCTCAAATAAATGCTACTAAAATTTGGATTTAACTTATATCTAATGAAGCCTGTTGTGAAAGTTTATTTACTATATTTGTTATTAATTCTGTTCTTTTACATGTAATATTATATTCAAAGTGATTTTAGTAGTGAATATTTTAACCATAGTAGATCATATATAGAAGCTAACTTCGTGCTATATTATACTTTCATCACTAGCATTAGTAAAAATCACTATTTTCTCACTGAATTTTCCACTGAAAAATATTCATTGGTTATTTCTATAGATATGTTGATTGAAATAATGAGAAGCGAAATACATTTAATAATTTTTTTTATTCAAATAAAATTATTTGAGCAAGGATGATTTTGCTTTACGTGAAGGCTACTAATTCGGGGTAGAGTATAGTACTAAAGGTCCTTTGACTTCCGGACGAATTTTGGGTTCAACCGAACCTGCTAGCGGGCTAATATATATACACATGTTGTTTAACAATATTAATGTTTTATTTTCTTTGAATTATTCTTTTAATATGGATTGGACCTAGCTACCATTGCAAAATTTTTTTTTAATGGAACTAAATAAAAAAGTACTGAACCATCAATAACGTCAGATTGACAGTTGATATTATTATTATATCGTAAGTCCAGAGAGTAGTACGATGTCCTTCCAGAAATCCCTTAGAAATTTCAGAAAAGAAAGTACTTAGAAATTAGAGAGTCGTATCGAGGGGCTTCCGTGAGCTCACATGAATCCATGTTCTCCAACCTCCCTATATCATATATAATAGTCTTATATTTTTCTAAAATTATTTATTTAAATATAATGTGTAAATCCACGTTCAAAGTATCATATAATAATACGATGATGATTGAGTGCGCCTCTCTAAGTGAAGATAGAAATTTAGATCTCATATATATCTTATTTTTGTGAGTAATACCTTTCCAAGTGGTTATCGGTAACACTCTTTTAACGAATGTCTTTTTGCTTTAATCTTTTAAAATTTTCAAGTGTGTTATGTTGAAAATTCCTAAAAATTTTAGCACTGTAAATTTTTTATATAATTATATATTTTGAATCTATAATTTCTAAAATTTAACAATTCATATTAAGAACCTAAAGGTTAAACCAATTAAATTTATATTTTAGATACATTTTTTTATAACAGTGTATCATTCTGAAATTCTGAAATTCTGAATACGCCTGTGTAAGTGGACATGTTAGAGGTACAATTTTCCTGTGGAAATCTTTTTCTTTTCAGTCAAGTTATATATGTGTACACAATTTAGTTGGAGTTAAATAGAGTACTACTTCCAGGAAAACCCTTGGAAATTACATATAAAGATAATTTCAAGGATGTTACCATGAAAATCAATGAAATTGATGCAAGTTGTGCAAGATAATTATTATTTTTTTTTGCCTAAACACGCTAGTTGGAGATGGCAAATAACATGCAGAATAATTGATTGAAAGAAAAATAAAAATTGTTGAATATAATAAATTAAGCAAAAATAAAAGGAAAACTTACATAAATATATACTTCGCCCATCTAGTTTACTAACATGGCCAAAGTATACATTACCTATACACATTGATCGTAGATGTTGTGCATAGATATTTATATTATATGTTTAGTATATGTATAGTTAATATTAAATATAAAGTGTACTCTAGTTATACATTGTGTACATATTTCA
The DNA here is from genome assembly GCF_000226075.1 of Solanum tuberosum. Classification (NCBI taxonomy): domain Eukaryota; kingdom Viridiplantae; phylum Streptophyta; class Magnoliopsida; order Solanales; family Solanaceae; genus Solanum; species Solanum tuberosum. The sequence goes on from NW_006238947.1 coordinate 211,309, forward strand.
AGTTTTTGCATGGCATGCCCGTTTTAATTTTTTTCCTACTTCTAATTTAATGAAAATTTATGAGTCAAAAGTATTCTTAATTGTGACCGAATTTCTCAAGTTCTCTTCAAGGCATAAGGTTCTGAAACTGAATGTATGCCTCTATGGGCATAAGTTGAGTAGGAGCTTAGTTATGCAATTATAAAACATAATTTGTGGTTGTGAACTTCTTAAAGCATAATGTTCTGAAACTGAACGTATGCCTTATAAGACATAACTTGTGCCTTGCGATTTATTGATTTCAAATAGAATGTGAGTGATTTTGTATCTTTAAGTTGATATCTGTATGTTGCAGCAACTTAAGAAAGTTGCCCAATTCATGCAATAACATTATTATTTTCATCTTTCGTCTGAAGGGTACACGAATTGCCTGAGAAAAAAAATCTAATCCACTGAACAAAATCACAAAAATGCTCTAATTTATAGAAGAAGTTTGATGTGGTTATAACTATTGCTATTTCTTACCAAATTTGGCGTTCCATCCATCATCGTCTATCGTTACGTTAGCTAAATGTTTCTTCAGTAAGAACACCATCAACTGGAGACCTGCTCAGAAGAAAAGGCTGGAGATAGTAAGAACTAAAAGTATAAGTGACTGATAGTAAAACATATTTAGCAAAAGATTGAGCATATCTTAGAAATCATTGCTATATTACTAATAACTCGAAATGTAAACAGTTAGGCTCACTAGGCTCCACAGATCCATGAAAAAGGATGCTAGTTCTCGACAAAATTCTTGATGTTTTTAAGCCACCGGATATATTCCTTGGTGTCTTTGCTAATTACATACTCCAGCATAAAGTTAGCAGTGCTGCCCGTCAGACCTCTGGCTTCAAGATATTGATAGACAGACTTCTGAAGACTTTCATTTAGAAATCTGAAAAGAAGACAACACAACTTGGATAATTAGTATAAGAAAGCTATGTTGCTCGGACTCTCTAAAAATGCACGACTTCTGGAGGATCCGACACACCCTGCAGTGTTTTTGAAGAGTCCGAACAGTATAGTAAGAAAGTGGCTCCAAAGCAACTCCAACCATCATACAATAGATAAGTACTTACGAGAAAGCAGGCCCTCTATAGTCTAGCTGATTGCTCGAACTTTTTGGCTCCTTGATGGACATGCCACAAATTGAAATTTTATTTGGAAAAGCTCTCACATCAAACTCTAGTGACAAGCCATTTTCTTTTGACACGGTGACAGACAATGGAATACTAGGTTGTGGCTCACTCTCTTCCTCACTGTTAACTGCATCACCTTCAACATTTTCACATCTGGAATTAGGCATGTCCACTACTATATTTATGGTCTCTTCACCATAATCTCTCGTAAGAACAATAACTCTTTTTCCTGCTTTATCTTGAACCTTAAAAGGAAAGTCATCCGGGATGTCCACAACCTACATAAAGGGGAAGTTTCAACCAACTGGTGCCAATAGGTGGTAAACGTGTTCTATAACATTCCATTCCAGTATTATTACAGACAAATTGTGGATTGAAATGCGCATTTGCAATAATTTACACTTATAATTAAGCAGCTAAATGGCCTAGGGGACTTTGTTTTAATGATGAGAAGGCAGCTTGTGATATGTGAGTTAGGCTGGGGTCATGGGTTCAGAGACCTTCCACAGACAAAAAGGTGGCCACTTTTAGGAGTTAGGATTGTTAACTGAAATACAGCCAGCATTTGCAAAGTACTTGAAAGATCACCACAGCTTAAAATGGAGGCAAAGTAATTGAAAATGAGCAACATGAATTCCAAGAAAATTCCTACAATTTGAAGTGTTGTAAATGAAACTTCAGGACCGTGTCCTGGAGTTCCAACTTATGCAAGTAAAACTCAATGAAGAGTCCTAGAATTCGAACTTATACAAGACAAACTCCACGATCACATCCTGGACTTTGAATTGACAATAACTAATTATATTCAGGACTATACATTCGATTAGCTCTGATAGATTGTTCTAATATATGATACTTCCTCTCAATTCTTTAAGATTGCAATTTGTATCTGTCTTTTGGTTCTAACTTGTAATTTTTTTGACAAAGATAACTTGTAAAATTAACTAATGGTAATAACAAATACATTAGTTGTATTGACGTTCAACAAGCAAAATCTGAAATATGTTCCAAAAGTTTGAAAATTTTAGAACATGTATTTGTGCCTTCCATAAATTTAGGTAAGTCGGTGGAGTATAACCAAAAGGATCAGTGAATGTGGGTTGATCAGAAGAAGTGTCAAACCAATGAAGCTCATCTTCTACATCAAATAAACTCATATACTACCAAAGAACCTAAAGACTTAAAGTTGCCAAGTTTAATCGCAAGAACGCGGGGCAACTTACAACTTCTAAGGATAAATTGGAGTATGTAACAAACACTGCAGAAATTATAATCTTGATGGACATAAGTCATTTTTTGTGTTTGGTACCACAGAAATTATTTTTTGGGGACTGTTATTCAGAGAATAACTCATTTTTTGGTATTTAGAACTCAATTATTTTCAAGAAAAGCATTTTCCACCAAAAGGGAGAAAATGACTCCCCTCATTTATGGTAGAAGTCATTTTCTTTCATAACTATCTCAACTCTTCTCTTAATTTACTACTCCAACCTACACTAAAGACACTATAATAAATCTTTAATAATAAAAAATTTCATCAAAGTGCACTATCCCATTCAGCTAACATTATTAATAATATTTTCAAAAGAACTTTTCCCTCTATAACCAAACACCGGAAAGCATTTTCTCCATCTTAGTCTTTTAAAGAGGAAATTTAACACGTTCAAAAAATTTAAGCTAGAATACAAATTAGTATTCCCTATGTTTAATTTTACTTGCGGCATCATTTTCTTTTTTAGTTTGTTTAAAAAGGAATAGGAAGTTTTTTGAATTTGGAAAAAAAGTTAAACATAAACTTCCCCTGATCCTTAATAACAAGCATTTATAGTCATACAAATGAAATATTTAAGACCACAAGTTTCAAAAGTCCAGTAGCCACACAAATATTATGTAATGTTTAAAACCATAAATTTCAAAAGTACTCTATCTTTTCTTATACCATACTCAGTAAAATTATGTCACACAAATTGAAACAGAGGGCGTACTTGGTTTGATATTAGCAGCTACTTAAACATGATAGAGTAATTAGTTTAGTACTATTAAGCACCTAACAATGGATCAGCTAACGATGTAGTTATTTCAAAGAAATGGGCTATAAGACTCAACGGGGGACGATTAGGGATAATGTCATTTGGTATGCTAGAAAGTCTTAACAATCGGGTCAAGACAGAATATTCATCGTCTCCAAAACTGTGTAGCACCTATGCTTTCAAGACAAACATATCGGCCAAGTTCTAAATTATATAGACAACATAAATCAACGACATCTCAGCACATGACATAGATACATTCAAAACAGACTCATCTCACATTCAAGGCACAACTAAATTAGAATCAAGCTTATGGTTCAGAATCTAAGCTAGCCTTATCAAACATACCATGTCAAGACTTTCCATGCACGCTACTAATATGTGAGGCCCAAAGAAGTCAATGACGGAGAAATCTCAAAAAAAAAAAGTAATTTCTTATATACCAGGTTCAATAGAGAAAACCCAGGAAACAACCACGGCAAGGAATCACAAGCAAAAGGATCAAAAAGTGCACTTATCAAGTAATTAAATGTTTAGAGACTCGAGGGGTTCCTGTGGCATACACTAGCGCGATTAAGGACATGTACAATTGAGCCAAGACTCAGGTCAGGATAGTAGGAGGAGACTAGGAGCACTTCTCAGTCATTATGAGGTTGCACCAAGGTTCAACCCTTAGTCCGTTTCTATTTGCATTGGTGATGGATGGATTGACATGACATATTAAAGGTGAGGTGCCTTGGTGTATGTTATTTGCAGTTGATATAAAAATAATCGATGAGACTCGCAGAGAAGTTAACCTTAGGCTGGAGGTTTAGAAACAAACTTTGGAGTCTAAAGGGTTCTGGTTGAGCAAGATCATAATTGAATACTTGAGATGCAAGTTCAGTGATGTAATGCAACAGGTTGGCATAGAAGTGAGGGTTGAACCACAACCCATCCCCAAGAAAGGAAGCTTCAAGTATCTTAGGTCTTTAATTCAAGGAAATAGGGAGATCAATGATGATGTTACACATTATATTGGTACGGGGTGGACAAAATGGAGGCTCGCTTCTGCAGTCTTGTGCAATAAGTATGCTCCACCGAAACTTAAAAGGTAAGTTTTCCAGAATGGTGGTTAGGCTGACGATGTTGTATGGAGCAGAATATTGGCTAGTTAAGAACTCTCATGTTTAGAAGATGAGAGTTGCAAAAATGAGGATGTTGCACATAATAGGAAAGATAAGATTAGGAATGATGATATCCTCGACAAGATGGGAGTGGCCTCTGTGGTGCACAAGTTGAGGGAAGCGATACTGAGGTGGTTTGGGCATGTGAACAGGAGATATGAAGATGGCACCGTGAGGAGGTGGGACAGGTTGGATTTGGTGGGTGTACGAAGATGTAGTGATAAGTCAGAGAAGTATTAGGAGGGGTTATTAGACATCACATGACGCATCTTCAACTTACCGAGCACATGACCTTAGACAAAAAGGTGTGGAGGTCGTGGATTAGGGTAGAAGGTTAGTAAGTACTTGCATGATGTCTTATCTCGTGCATTATAGGTTTGGTACTCTATACCTATTTCTCCATTCATACCAGTATTAATAGCATTATTCTTTTAGATTCCAGTCCTCCAATTCATGTTACTACATGTTATTTCTTGTGCTTTGGTTATCCCATTATTTGGTTGTTGTTACTGTACCTTCTCTCTGAATGCTATGAAATACTTCCCTTATTATTTACAATAACTTATTTGAATATGTATTTTTCTTTTCTACTAGCTTTGATATGTGTTACTTGAGTCAAGGGTCTTTCACAAGCAACTTTTCTACCTCCATGAGGAAAGGATAAGGTTTGCGTACACTCTATCCTCCCAGACCCCACCTATGAGATTCCAGTGAATATGTTGTTGCCGTTGAATACTAAATGTGTTTAGTCGAATATCACACAAAAATAAATTACTCCTTCTGTCCCATTTTATGTGGCACCTTTTTTCCTTTTTAGTCCATCCCAAAAAATATGTCAACTTACTATAATTAGAAATAATTTAACTTTAAAATTCTCCTTTTACCCTTAAAGAAATAAATCTCAACCACACAAATATCCAAGGATTGTTTTAGACCACAAGTTTCAAAGGTCTTTTTTTTTTCATGTCAAGTCAAAGGGTGTCACATGGGACGGAGGGAGTAGCATTTATGAATAACTGAGTTACCAAAAATGCTATTAGACTTTTTATATATCTAATATCATTTGATATCAACTAAATCTCTACTTTTAAGTTAGTTTTTTTCCTATGCATGTTGAAGCTCCCAAGTATTTAAATACCAACAACAAAACAACATACCACAATGTGTGATTTCACAAATGGGGTCTGGGAAAGATAGGATCAAGAATGTATAACATTACCCATGCCTTAAGTGGCACAAAAATATGAAAGCAAAATAAGAAGATATAAGGCAAATGAAGCCACAGGAATGTTAAGTTATTTTTCTAGATGGTTGGCGTATATTCTGGAAAAAAAATAACTTCCATTTGTTTATGTTGTTATTTATTCAAAAATAATTATATTCATGAAACTCGAAAGACTCTTGGAGTCAAGTAATTGGCAAATGTATGTTGAAGATACTGGTGCCTCATATACTAGGCGAAGAACCCAAATAAGAAGTGACTGAATTAGGTGATTAAATTCAAACCAAACATGATGTATAGTTGTACTCTCAACACAACAGATTAAGCAACAGTCAGAATAACCAAAAAAATAAAAATAAAAAGCTCATTCGACATTTCATATCAGCATTCAAATGGCAGGAACTTACGCAGTCGTGAAATTCAGAATCTATGGTAAATTTAATTTCCGAATCGACGATTTGAAGTAGAACATTATCAAAGGAGCTGTGTTTTCTCTTCTTCTTGACTGCGCTGGTGGAGTAATGAAGCACCAGAATCGAGAAGCTTCTAGAAGCGCCGCCGCAGTGGCCATTTCCGACGGTGGAAGCGGTGGCAGTAGCAACGGAGCGAAGTGCAAGAGGAATTGTGGACTTAGAAGCTCTGCGAATTGCGGAGTACAGCGCCATACAAATTCTAAGCAGGGCGTAGGGGCAAGGTTCCCCGTTACGGCGCTTTTGTTTTAAGATTTAACAAATAAAAATAAATCAAAAAACGTATTTAAAATTCTAAACAATTTTTATAACATAATGCCGTCCGAAAGGGCGTGGGTTCAAACCAACTATGACAAAATGCATCTCCCAAAATTATTTTTTTTATGACAAGGGAAACCCGCAGCTGCTACCCTTTGGGTGCGCACAGGGTAAAACCCCCGCTCCTATGCAATAGCTCGCAAACCACATAGGAGAGGTAACCCGCACTAGGCAAGCCTGGTGCGGCGAAATTACAGTTGTTTGAACGAAAAATCAATTGTACAAGACAAACAAAAAACAGCAAGGTAAAAGTTTAAGTCGGCGCATCGCCACAGTTGATGGTAGTAATAAATTTTCATAAGTAAAGTTTGAACTTTTATATTTGTTATTTAATTTTACATGTTTATATACTATGTCTTAAAAGTTTGACTTATTTATGTTCAAAACATTATAAAATTGACACACTTTATACTTTTGGCTTGCGAAATAGTTTATTTTTACCTCTTTTTCACTAACGAAGCCATTAAAAAAATTAATAAATATGGAAAACGTCCAAATTCGGCTCTCTAATTCGTGAAGTATTTACTTTAGCCCTCAGTATAATAATATTATCTTTTCTCACTAAGAGCTCCACTTTGAACCACAATTTTATGCATGTTAAAAACTACAAAATTATACTTGACCATTAATTGAACCACCTCTTATTTACTACTTTACTACCGTTGTTTACTCATTGCATGTGTCACAACACATTAGTCAGTAACAGGAGAAGACTAAGACAGGAACTAAAAATAGCACTGCCAAGTGAATTTTAAGCATGCTATGTGTGTGTGTTAGTTTCATGTCATGCGTGCGCTTGATTCAAGTAGTATGAGAAACATGTTCAATTGCCAAGTATTAACATTGATGTTTAAAACCTCAACACTACTCTGTTTTTCTTTTTTTTCCTTCCCCCGTCTGATAGACAAAACTAAGTACTTAAGTCATCCACCAAACGAAAGGAAGGGGATATAGTCTCACCAGGAGCATAGTATTATCCCAGCAAATCAAATGTTTGAATACCGTCTCATAGAATCTGCAAGATTCTTGAATGGTTTTCCAGTATAGAGTCAATAGAGGGACAAGGGGTGCAAGGAAACCTACATCTAATGGTTGACAATTCACCTATCTCCAAAAGTTCTAAGGAAAAGGAAGTGCACAAGAAGCTTAAATCTCTGAGACAAATGGATTAATATTTGCCTATCTTCAACAGTTAATTCATACTGTGACCTTAGATCTCATCATCCCACAGCTCTTCAAGTGTTCTGTACTGCCCATGCGTCTCATTAGCAAATGAAGTGCCTCTCAGCAGCCTTGCCTACAATGTCAATAATCCATGAACTGCATTAATAAAGTTTGTAATAAAAACTATCTGGTGAACAGACTTATATAACCATTTATCGCAACAATCCTGGAAGTTTAAAGAGTATAAGTGAGGAAGTGCACAGATAAAAAGGACTTTCATTTTCTTTTGGTCCTGAGGGGAATGTTATCTAACTAGCACATGGCAGTATATAGTCATGCATATTAGACGTTTGTTTGACAGTGTATGAATCTGTCACTGGTAAGAGGTATCAAAGCACCTATTTGTAAATTATATGAAAGTCATCGAGAGGTATTAAAGAACTAAAGAATACAAGTCTGACGGATATTCCTTATGTGCAATGCAAGTCTCATTCGTGTTTCTTTCTTCATTATTTTTTTTCCCTTTGGAACAGGGATTGCTATCTCAGAGAAGATATACAGCCAATTTTCTAGGTCCATTTGCACTTTTCAAATTTGAAATTAATATGATAAGAGAGAACAAATTTACAATTGCAATTTCAGTATTATCAATGAAAGAATTTACCTGTGGAATTTCAGAGAACTTGGCAAGTAAGTCATCAGGTATAGACCAGTTCAGTACATCAAGATTCTCTTTAATCCGTGCTTCATGTGTGCTCTTAGGAAGTACACTCTGACCCATCTGAATGCCCCAACGAAGACAAACCTGTGCAGGAGTCTTGCCCAATTTCTCAGCAACTGAGATTACAGCTGGCTGCTTTAGCACATCACTTTTAAGCCATGTTGTACCTGGAGACCCAAGCGGCGAATATGCCTGAAATAAAAAGGTGTCAAGAAAAGGAGTAAAAACAATAACTCATTGTCAATCTACTCATGTAGACAGATGACTAGTCAATAGTTACCAACAACCAAAATCATGGAACAAATAAACTCATCCCCTATGAACAATTGTTCATAGTAATCAGAAGAAAAATGGAAATTGGAGAAAAATCTAATGAAAACTTGACCACAATGTACACAAGGGGTACAAGAGCTTTAGAAATGAACTCACAGAGAGGTGCACTTCATTGGATTCACAGAACTCCCGCAATTTGGTTTGTTGCCACGAAGGATGGCACTCCACCTGGTTGACAGCAGGACGAATACGTGCTACTTGTAAAAGATCTCCCAGTTTCTTAGTAGAGAAATTGCTAACACCAATAACTCTAGCCTTCCCGGAATCATAAACTTTTTCCATTGCTTCCCATATGCTGGGTATGTTGGTTGGCATAAGATTTTCAGGTTTAAAGTCAACTGATCCAGGCTTCATACTGACAGGCCAATGGATCTATAGAAACAAAAGTCTCAATTTATTTACAAGGATACCATTTAATACAGAAAAAACAAAAGAACAAGTAAATCACTTAAATTTATAAAACTAATAATGAACTCTCTTTTGATGTTTAAATTTTTTCCAAGATATGTAGCAGTTCAACGGCAGTATTTATAGTTCTCAGGAGCATCGTGGCAGCTCTAAAATTTCGTTCTGGTGCATCTACTTAAGGGAAGAGTGGGAGTATATTGCAGTGAACACTTCTTAGAAGTACATTATATTAATTTAGTAATATGGCTATGAACTATTTAGCAAAGTTAGAAATACTAGCAGAAAGAAAGCTTCACATTAAGAAGAACTTACGAGGTACAGGTCAACGTATTCCAGCTGCAAGTCTTTAAGAGTTTTGTCTAGTGTGACTGGTACATCTTCAGGTGCATGATTAGTGTTCCTAAAAATGTTAATACACTTGAATGTATGAGTATCCTGAAACACTATGGAGACCATGATGGAAAAAACAGAGGCCCATCAGCACCATTTTAGTGCTAAAAGCAGAGTAGGTATTGAATTACCAAGCTATCAGGACACATAAATGATAAAAGAGGGAACTCAACAATGATAAACAAAAGACCAATGGTAAAAGATTGATGAGAATAACTCCACAAAGTTGAACAAGTTAACTTCATAATGGAAAGAAATTGACTCAGCATATTTCAATTTTAGGGCGAACAACAGGGAGGTAAGTTGTAATAGGAATGTTTGAATACATACCAGAGTTTGGATGTAATGAATAGATCTTGCCTCTTGACAACACCATCTTTAAACAGCCTGCTCAAAACTTCACCAATCTTTGAAGAAGAAAAAAATGAGACAAGGAAATATATGTAGTGACAGGTTATTCTAGAAAGCAGGACATGTTTTACATTCTAACAAAATGAAACTTTGTTTGAACAAATTTAACAAAACAGACCAGAAAATGTTAATGACAGATTGATCTGGAAACAAATGATAATCATTGATCACCTTTCCCTAGGCAAAAGATGAAGTCCAAAACCATCAAAGATTGACACAAGATTTTTCCACAAGACCTTAATAGTATAGGCAGAATGTCTATCACATCAATAGGGCACCTAAAGTGCCACCTTAATGGCTACTTTGCATATGTACTGATTTTTCAGATCTTAACATAAAGCGATAATTTCCCATGTTGCAGCAATATTTAGGGAACAGTACACAAGATACATTAAAGCCGCATTTACACTTAAAATTGAGATTTGTAAGTGATAACTTGATAAGCCCCTCTATCATGCCGTCTCAGTGCAAGACAGCCACTGGATGCAAAAAAACAAGCTATTATTTTTACTTTATTTTAGGAAGTAAATAAATAAGTGTCCCTCCCCAATGATTTAAAATCCTTTCAGACAAGATAGTCATACAGTTTGACATGATCTCCGACCCATCAACAGATTATCTACACATGTTCGTCCCTAAAACGAACATGGCCGACAAATAAAGGGGTGTGTTGTAGATATAAAATAAATAATAAAAGTGTCATTTCCGCTTTTAGATGAGAGAACCACTTCAATACTATGCAATGTTCAGTATGATTAAAGCCAAATTACCTCCTTCTCATTTTTATAAATTTGAGCACAATCAATATGCCGGTAACCCATCTGTAGCAAAAAGAAGAGAATGATTAGGTTGTGCCAGAATGCCAAAATCACTAAGTTGCAAGTGACACTTCAAAGTGGTTGAACTCTTAGAACTACTCCAAAGTTACTTTAGTAGCATTGTAGTAACATAACTTCTTAACATCTATTTTGGCCATTACAAGTAAGAACTACGATACAGAAAATAATTCTCAAAGAAGAGCAATGCACCCACTAATATATACATTTCCATAAACTCAAATAAAAGTTAGACCCATGCACAATTTCATCACTAAGCATATGTGGGAAGTGGGAACACATATTTCCTTCACTTTTTTCCACATTTGAACGGGATACCAGTGTAATCTTCTACAAATACTCTAGGAAAGTATATATTAAAGGGAAAAAGCATTCAGAATATGTATCTCTAATTTTGAATCCGACCACCTCCAATAGTAAGAGCTTCTACTCATTGTTTTCAAATTCATAAACAAACACCACGTCCAGAGAGAACACTGCTGTTTACCAGAGACAATCTCTCTGCCCTCGATACTAACTATTTAATCTTTTCACACCTAGAGACTTAAGGAATATAGCACTATTTCCAATCAAACATAGTGCTCACTCAATAACATTTCATGTGACATACTTTCCTTTACACTCTTATCGCAAAAAAAAATTGACACCTTTCAACTTTAGAAACAAATTCATTTTACCCTTAATGAAATTATTACAATGTTTATGACTTGTATACCACAACTCTCAAAAGTTTTTTCCTTTCTTAAACTATGTCCACAGAAGTCTTTTGTGTTCTGAGGCATAATCCACTCCATAGTCAGCTTAGGATACTAATAAATTAAGGACGAGTACCAGCAGAACATAGCAAAACACATATATCCATCTTTATTCATATGAGTTTTTTCCCCTAAACTTAATTGAAACAACTAAACAAAAATTAACAGTTTAGCGCCAACTTTATGCACTGCAATTTTGATAGAGATCGTTTGCACTATATTATAAAAGCGGAATGCGTTTTCTATATGATGTAAGTCTCTACCGAAGTGTTTGTTATATATTTTAAATTACGAATAATAAATCTTAAATTATAAACTAAAATCTCAGCAGTATATACTACTTATTACACATGCGTTTTCATGCTTTTCTCAAGACTTATGAAGTATTTGGAGACGCAAAACAAGCATTCACGAAATTTCACTCTATAAAACATAAGTCACAGAAGCTCGAATCACGTTAGATCGAGTCTCGTTGAAGAAGAAAAACAAAGTATCAACTGTTAATTCGTAAGTAATTAAATCTACATAGATAGAAACTAAAACTACAGATACACAGATATATGGCGAGAGATAGACAGAAAAAACCTTGATAGCAGTCTCCACAGCTTTGCCGACGACACCGGGATCGGACTGCCATGTTCCCAAACCGACCGCCGGAATGCTGAAACCGGTATTCAACTTAAAGTACGGCATCTCCGTCGCCTCCGCCATTGATACAAAAAGAGGAGGGAAATTGAAAAAAAAGATAGTGAACCGTATACTGCCAAAGAGAGAAAAAGTTATTGATGAGTACAGAGTAGCAATGCGAATTGAACTTTGCACTTCCCCTCTCCTTATATATATATTATGTAAAAGAAATGAAGATAATGTGTCAGTTACAACTGTTCCCTTCTGAAGCTGACACATGGTTTGTCATTTCACTGTAGTCAGAACGATTTGTCGACTTTTGTCGTTATTCTAGATGGTTATTTTTGGGGGAAATGCGAAGGTCTTTTTCAAAAAATTAATCTGTCATTCATTAGACGGCAGAATCTTGTCTAAATAAATCAATTCTAGATTTGGAAAAAGGGCTCATAACGAAGGCCGTACAAAAATTGATTTAATCGATTTATCAAATCGAATCAAAAAAGATATTATTAATTTATGAGAAAAATATTTAAAAAATATTTTTAAATTTGACGTCGATTATTAGTTTTATCTCTAAATTATTAATGGTCTTAAAAACATTCATCTACTTGACTAACTAAACTTAAATACACACATGACATAGCAAGTAGTCAAACTCTTGTAGAGGCATGGAGCTCTTAATAAAACATCAAGGGAAGGGTTGAAAGCACTTCTAAATTTGACGAGAATTTAGGAGTGTATTTCCCTCATTATGCAAGATCGGGATATATTTAAGTTCAATTAGTCAATTAAAGGAGTGTTTTTTCTAGTTGACAATAGTTAGGGAATGAAACTAGGCAAGAAAGGATGATGTGGAGGTCATACCCGAAGACGTCTTGCTCGATACAGAGTGGGTTACGAAGGTTAGAGCGAGGATGAACGCAGTTGAGATACTAGGTCAACGCTTGGAAAAGGTAGAAGGCACTCTAAGCGTTCTTGAGGGGCACACTCTCGAGAAGATTGAGATCATCTGAAATGATTTGGATGGCATACACAAAAGGTAAAACCAAGATAGAGATAAGGCAAATTATCGTTACTTTAGAGTAGTCGTTGAGCACTAATGATACCATGAAGGTAAAAATGGAGGTACTCAAAGAGCAGGTTAACGTTGGCGTGACTGAGACAATCAGAAATATTGTGGTGATGAGGGAGGCTAAAGACAATTTATGGTATTTTGATTTTGAGATATTGCAAAACACATAGCATAATTATTGGTGTTATATACCACAAATATACAGTTGAAAATAAAATGATAAAAATGAATAAAAAATATATTCAGACTGAGCCGCGGATATCTCACATTCTTTAAGAAGATTCAATCTCATTGTGGCATAATTTACACAGATCCAACAATATCACTCTTGACTTGTCATCTTCCGAATACCACAACTCAACAGTATCGTACAACTCGAACAACTCTCGGTTAATTGAAGAGTTCAAAAGTCCACAAAAAGAATATCTTCCTTCACCATATTACTCTCTTTTGTATAATGAATTAGTTGAAGACTTAAAATACTATTATTTATCTTAACTCTCTCTTTCACTACAGTAATTCAATATATACATAATACAATACTTCTCGTCTCTTCTTACACTTTTCTTTTGTTTTTAATACAAAGTAAGAGCACACTATTTATAAGTGAAGAATTTTTCATTGCAATAAATAGAAAGATTATGAGTAGTAATTAGATAAATAAATAATCCAAAATTTATATGAATTACTAACATAATTAATAAGATAGAATAATGAGTTGAATTTTCATAGCTGATAGCAACAATAAATTTTCATAAGTAATAATAAATTTTCATAAGTAAAGTTTGGACTTTTATATTTGTTAGTTAATTTTACATGTTTATGTACTAAGTTTGACTTATCCATGTTCAGAACATTATAAAATTAGCATATTTTGTACTTCTGGCTTGCAAAATAGTTTATTTTTACCTCTTTTTCACTAACGAAGCCATTAAAAAAATTAATAAATATGGAAAACGTCCAAATTCGGCTCTCTAATTTGTGAAGTATTTACTTTAGCCCTCAGTATAATAATATTATCTTTTCTCACTAAGAGCTCCACTTTGAACCACAATTTTATGCATGTTAAAAACTACAAAATTATACTTGACCATTAATTGAACCACCTCTTAATTACTACTTTACTACCGTTGTTTACTCATTGCATGTGTTACAACACATTAGTCAGTAACAGGAGAAGACTGAGACAGGAACTAAAAATAGCACTGCCAAGTGAAATTTAAGCATGCTATGTGTGTGTGTTAGTTTCATGTCATGCGTGCGCTTGATTCAAGTAGTATGAGAAACACGTTCAATTGCCAAGTATTAACAGTGATGTTTAAACCCTCAAATATTCTGTTTTTTTTTTTCCTTTCCCCGTCTGATGGACAAAACTAAAAGTACTTAATTCATCCACCAAACGAAAGGAAGGAGACATAGCCTCACCAGGAGCATAGTATTTAACTACTCCACAATAAAAGATGACTGCAAAAGTTGATGGTTTAGGGGTAGTATTATCCCAGCAAATCAAATTTTTGAATACTGTCTCGTAGTTGAATGGTTTTCCAGCATAGAGTCAATAGAGGGATAGGGGGTGCAAGGAAACCTACATCTAATGGTTTGAAAATTCATCGATCACCAAAAGTTCAAAGGAAAAGGAAGTGCACAAGAAGCTTGAATCTCTGAGACAAATGGATTAAGATTTGCCTATCTTTGACAGTTAACTCATACTGTGACCTTAGATCTCATCATCCCACAGCTCTTCAAGTGTTCTGTACTGGCCATGCGTCTCGTGAACAAATGAAATGCCTCTCAGCAGCCTTGCCTGCAATGTCAATAAATCCATGAACTGCATTAATAGAGTTTGTGATCAAAATATCTGGTAAACAGACTTATATAGACACTTATCGCAACCATCCAGGAAGTTTAAAGAGTATAAGTGAGGCAGGGCACAGATAAAAGGGGATTTCATTTTCTTTTGGTCCCGATGGGGTGTTGTCTAACTAGCACACCGCAGTATATGGTCATGCATATTAGACGTTCGTTTGACAGTATGAATCTGTCACAAGTAAGAGGTATCAAAGCATCTATTTGTAAATTATATGAATGTCACCAAGCGGTATCAAAGAAGTCATGAATACAAGTCTGACAGAGATTCATTATGTGCAATGCAAGTCTCATTCGTGTTTCTTTCTTCATTTTTATTTACTTTTCCCTTGGAACATGGATTGCTATCTCAGAGAAGATATACAGCCAATTTCTAGGTCCGTTTGCACTTTTCAAATTTGAAATTAATATGATAAGAGAGAACAAATTTACAATTGCAATCTCAGTAATATCAAAAGAAATTGCCATAACAATGAAAGAATTTACCTGTGGAATTTCAGAGAACCTGGCAAGCAAGTCATCAGGTATAGACCAGTTCAGTACATCAAGATTCTCTTTAATCCGTGCTTCATGTGTGCTCTTAGGAAGTACACTCTGACCCATCTGAATGCCCCAACGAAGACAAACCTGTGCAGGAGTCTTGCCCAATTTCTCAGCAACTGAGATTACAGCTGGCTGCTTTAGCACATCACTTTTAAGCCATGTTGTACCTGGAGACCCAAGCGGCGAATATGCCTGAAATAAAAAGGTGTCGAGAAAAGGAGTAAAAACAGTAACTCATTGTCAATCTACTCATGTAGACAGATGACTAGTCAATGGTTACCAACAACCAAACTCATGGAACAAATAAATTCATCCCCTATGAACAATTGTTCACAGTAATCAGAAGAAAATGGAAATTGGAGAAAAATCTAATGAAAACTTGACCACAATGTACACAAGGGGTACAAGAGCTTTAGAAATGAACTCACAGAGAGGTGCACTTCATTGGATTTACAGAACTCGCGCAATTTGGCTTGTTGCCACGAAGGATGGCACTCCACCTGGTTGACAGCAGGACGAATACGTGCTACTTGTAAAAGATCTCCCAGTTTCTTAGTAGAGAAATTGCTAACACCAATAACTCTAGCCTTCCCGGAATCATAAACTTTTTCCATTGCTTCCCATATGCTGGGTATGTTGGTTGGCATAAGATTTTCAGGTTTAAAGTCAACTGATCCAGGCTTCATACTGACAGGCCAATGGATCTATAGAAACAAAAGTCTCAATTTATTTACAAGGATACCATTTAATACAGAAAAAACAAAAGAACAAGTAAATCACTTAAATTTATAAAACTAATGAACTCTCTTTTGATGTTTAAATTTTTCCAAGATATGTAGAAGTTCAACGGCAGTATTTATAGTTCTCTGGAGCATCGTGGCAGCTCTAAAATTTCATTCTGGTGCATCTACTTAAGGGAAGAGTGGGAGTATATTGCAGTGAACACTTCTTAGAAGTATATTATAATAATTTAGTAATATGGCTATGAACTATTTAGCAAACTTAGAAATACTAGCAGAAAGAAAGTTTCACATTAAGAAGAACTTACGAGGTACAGGTCAACGTATTCCAGCTGCAAGTCTTTAAGAGTTTTGTCTAGTGCGACTGGTACATCTTCAGGTGCATGATTAGTGTTCCTAAAAAAGTTAATACACTTGAATGTATGAGTATCCTGAAACACTATGGAGACCACAATGATGGAAAAAACAGAGGCCCATCAGCACCATTTTAGTGCTAAAAGCAGAGTAGGTATTGAATTACCAAGATATCAGGAAACATAAATAATAAAAGGGGGAACTCAACAATGATAAACAAAAGACCAATGGTAAAAGATTGATGAGAATAACTTCACAAAGTTGAACAAGTTAACTTCATAATGGAAAGAAATTGACTCAGCATATTTAAATTTTAGGGCGAACAACAAGGAGGTAAGTTGTAATAGGAATGTTTGAATACATACGAGAGTTTGGATGTAATAAATAGATCTCGCCTCTTGACAACACCATCTTTAAACAGCCTGCTCAAAACTTCACCAATCTTTGAAGAAGAAAAAAATGAGACAAGTTCTAGAAAGCAGGACATGTTTTACATTCTAACAAAATGAAACTTGGTTTGAACAAATTCAACAAATCAGACTAGAAAATGTTAATGACAGATTGATCTGGAAACAAATGATAACCATTGATCACCTTTCCCTAGGCCAGTGTTATAAAAAGTGAGGAAAACGCTTAAAGCGCGAGGCGAGGTGAAGTATAGCCCCTGCGCTTTTATTTCCTGAAGCGAGGCGACATTGAAAAAGCACTCGCTTCTACTGTAGAAGAAGCGCAAGAAAAGCGAAAGCGTGAAAAAGCGCGCTTAATTTGAAAAAGCACTAATTAGGGTTTTTTTTTTAAAATTGTGAGGTTTTTTTTTTTTAATTTCTGAAATCCTTACGCGACTTCACATAGACTTCAAATTTATTTTTTGGACTGCTGCGAGGCTGCAACTGCTGCTGCTGTAAGTTCTCTTCTTCTCTTCTTCTTTGCGACTGCTCTGTATTTTTATTGCTGTATTTTTTGTGATTTAATTATGTTTTTACTTTATATGTTAATGACTTAAGAGGATTATTGACTATCTATTTACTTTTAATCTAAGAATATATTACCTCTATTCAGTTATTTAATATTTTATTTTTTTTATACTAAATATCGCTTTACTTAAAAAAAGCATGCGCTTCCCTTCTCGCTTCTGTAAAGCAAGCCCTCCTCACTTTTTTCCGCTTCTCGCTTCCCAAAACACTGCCCTAGGCAAAAGATGAAGTCCAAAACCATCAAAGACTGACACAAGATTTTTCCACAAGACCTTAGTATTATAGGCAGAATGTCTATCACATCAATAATGCTCCTAAAGTGCCGCCTTAATGGCTACTTTGCATATGTACTGATTTTTCAGATCTTAACATAAAGCGATAATTTCCCATGTTGCAGCAATATTTCAGGAAACAGTAAACAAGATACATTAAAGCCGCATTTACTCTTGGAATTGAGATTTGTAAGTGATAACTTGATAAGCCCCTCTATCATGCCGTCTCAGTGCAAGACATCCGCTGGATGCAAAAAACCAAGTTATTATTTTTACTTTTTTTTGGGAAGTAAATAAATAAATAAGTGTCCCTCTCCAATGATTTAAAATCCTTTCAGACGAGATAGTCATACAGTTTGACATGATCTCTGACCCGTCAACAGATTATCTATACATGTTCGTCCCTAAAACGAATATGGCCGACATATAAAGGGGTGTGTTGTAGATATAAAATAAATAATAGAAGTGTCATTTCTTCTTTTAGATGAGAGAACCACTTCAATACTATGCAATGTTCAGTATGATTAAAGCCAAATTACCTCCTTCTCATTTTTATAAACTTGAGCACAATCAATATGCCGGTAGCCCATCTATAGCAAAAAGAAGAGAATGATTAGGTTGTGCCAGAATGTCAAAATCACTAAGTTGCAAGTGGCACTTCAAAGTGGTTGAACTCTTAGAACTACTCCAAAGTTACTTTAGTTGCAACATAACTTCTTAACATCTATTTTGGCCATTACAAGTAAGAACTACAATACAGAAAATAATTCTCAAAGAAGAGCATTGCACCCACTAATATATACATTTCCATAAACTCAAATAAAAGTTAGACCCATGCACAATTTCATCACTAAGCATATGTGGGAACACATATTTCCTTCACTTTTTTTCCACATTGGAACAGGGTACCAGTGTAATCTTCTACAAGTACTCTAGGAAAGTCTATATTAAAGGGAAAAAGCATTCAGAATATGTATATCTAATTTTGAATCCGACCACCTCCAATAGTAAGAGCTTCTACTCATTGTTTTCAAATTCTTAGTATAAACAAACACCACGTCCAGAGAGAACACTGCTGTTTACCAGAGACAATCTCTCTGCCCTCGATACTAACTATTTAATCTTCACACCTACAGACTTAGGAATATAACACTATTTCCAATCAAACATAGTACTCACTCAATAACATTTCATGTGACATACTTTCCTTTACACTCTTATCCCAAAATTTTTTTGGCACCTTTCAACTTTAGAAACAAATTCATTTTACCCTTATGAAATTATTACAATGTTTATGACTTGTATACCACAACTCTCAAAAGTCTTTTTCCTTTCTTAAACTATATCCACAGAAGTCTTTTGTGTTCTGAGGCATAATCCACTCCATAGTCAGCTTAGGATACTAATAAATTAAGGACGAGTACCAGCAGAACATAGCAAAACACATATATCCATCTTTATTCATATGAGTTTTTTTCCCCTAAACTTAATTGAAACAATACACTAAACAAAAATTAACAGTTAAGCTCCAACTTTATGCACTGCAATTTTGATATATAATCGTTTGCACAATATTATAAAAGCGGAATGCGTTTTCTATATGATGTAAGTCTCTACCGAAGTGTTTGTTATATATTTCAAATTACGAATAATAAATCTTAAATTATAAACTAAAATCTCAGTAGTATATACTACTTATTACACATGCGTTTTCATGCTTTTCTCAAGACTTATGAAGTATTCAGAAACGCAAAACAAGCATTCACGAAATTTCACTCTATAAAACATAAGTCACAGAAGCTCGAATCACGTTAGATCGAGTCTCGTTGAAGAAGAAAAACAAAGTATCAACTGTTAATTCGTAAGTAATTAAATCTACATAGATAGAAACTAAAACTACATATACACAGATATATGGTGAGAGATAGACAGAAAAAACCTTGATAGCAGTCTCCACGGCTTTGCCGACGACGCCGGGATCGGACTGCCACGTTCCCAAACCGACCGCCGGAATGCTGAAACCGGTGTTCAACTTAAAGTACGGCATCTCCGTCGCCTCCGCCATTGATACAAAAAGAGGAGGGAAATTGAAAAAGCGAGAGTGAATGTATACAGCCAAAGAGAGAAAAAGCTATTGATGAGTGATGAGTAGCAATGTGAATTGCATTTTGCGTTCTACCTTTCCTTATAGGTGTAAAAGAAATGAAAATCATGTGTCAGTTACAACTGTTCCCTTCTGAAGCTGACACGTGACTTGTCATTTTACCGTAGATCTCAGAACGATTTGTCGACTTTTGTCGTTATTCTAGATGGTTATTTTTGGGGAAAATGCGAAGGCCTTTTTCAAAAAATTAATCTGTCATTAATTAGACGGCAGAATCTTGTCTATTTCCATAAATTTTAAATTTGGAATAAGGGCTAATAACGAAGGCCGTACAAAAATTGATTTAATCGATTTATCGAATCAAAAAAGATATTATTAATTTATGAGAAAAATATTGAAAAAATATTTTAAAACTTGACGCAAATTATTAATTTTATCTCCAAATTATTAATGGTCTTAAAAACATTCATCTACTTGACTAACTAAACTTAAATACACACATGACATAGCAAGTAGTCAAACTCTTGCAGGGGCATGGAACTCTTAATAAAACGTCAAGAGAAGGATTGAAAGCACTTCTAAATTTGACGAGAATTTAGGAGTGTATTTCCCTCATTATGCAAGATCGGGATGTATTTAAGTTCAATTAGTCAAGTAAATGAGTGTTTTTTCTAGGTGACAATAGTTAGGGAATGAAACTAGGCAAGAAAGGATGATGTGGAGGTCATACCCGAAGACGTCTTGCTCGGTAGAGAGTGGGTTACGAAGGTTAGAGCGAGGATAAACACAGTTGAGATACTAGGTCAACGCTTGGAAAAGGTAGAAGGCACTCTAAGCGTTCTTGAGGGGAACACTCTCGAGAAGATTGAGATCATCCGAAATGATTTGGATGGCATACACGAAAGGCAAAACCAAAATAGAGATGAGGCAAATTATCGCTACCTTAGAGTAGTCGTTGAGCACTAATGATACCATGAAGGTAAAAATGGAGGTACTCAAAGAGCAGGTTAACGTTGGCGTGACTGAGACAATCAGAAACATTGTCGTGACGAGGGAGGCTAAAGACAATTTATGGTATTTTGATTTTGAGAATATAGCATAACACATAGCATAACTATTGGTGTTATATACCACAAATATACAGTTGAAAATAAAATGATAAAATGATAAAAATGAATAAAAGATATATTAGCCACGGATATCTCACATTCTTTAAGAAGATTCAATCTCACTGCGGCATAATTTACACATAATCAACAATATCACTCTTGACTTGTCATCTTCCGAATACTACAATCCAACAATACCGTACAACTCGAACAACTCTCGGTTAGTTGATGAGTTCAAAAGTCCACAAAAAGAATATCTTCCTGCACCATATTACTCTCCTTTGTATAATGAATTAGTTGAAGACTTAAAATACTATTATTTATCTCAACTCTCTCTTTCACTACAATAACTCAATATATACATAATACAATGCTTCTCGTCTTTTCTTACACTTTTTCTTTTGTTTTCAATACAAAGTAAGAGCACACTATTTATAGGTGAAGAATTTTTCATTGCAATAAATAGAAAGATTATGAATAGTAAATGGATAAATAAATAATCCAAAATTTATATGAATTACTAACATAATAAGGTAGAATAATGAGTGAACAATGAGTTAGAAATCGCAAGAATTAGGAGAAATGATAGCCACATTACCACTAACTCAGGTGAGTAATGAGACATAAAATGTCAATACTTACGTATCAGAGCAGCAAATGAAATTTATGCACCATTAAAGTACATGAACCACTTAAATAAAATTAATAATATTAAAAATACTCACAATCACCAATAATAACTAAAGTGTAAATGTGTACTAACAAAAAAATTAAGTAAATTGATCAGTGGCCACAACCATGGATACTAAAAGAAACATTTTCAAATAACAATCTAATATATTTCACGATTTTATAAACAAGTGAGAGTTTATGTTAACTAGTCTCGAATAACAATTCTAAATTAACTAGTTTCTCTCCGACACTAAAAAAAACCACTTAATTAACTATCCCTAACCCAACTCAAATGTGGCTCTAAGTAACTCTCTTATTTCTAGTAATTAAATGTTAAGTAACACCTTAAATTCTTATTAATTATCTATTTCAATATCAATTTTTCTCTTTCGAGCTCAATTCTAACACATTATAAAACGATACATAACAAAATATACCTCCTATAAGACTCACACCTACATATAGCAAGACCACTCCAAAACTTCCTACATTCTATAATGTGGACAGATCCAACAAGATAGTAACAATAAAAGAAGAGTTAAAATTTGACACAATTAGCATAAAAGCCAAGTCCCACGCAATATTGTCTCCCATGACTGCCGTCACAATGAGTACAAAATAGGTCGTTATATGCCAATTTTCGTCGGCGTCCTATTAGCTTGTAGTGCCAAAATAAGTTAATCACTACAATAACAATAGCATATTCCGTCCGCTAGCAATAAGTAGCAAGTAACTTTGTTCATCAAAGATAGGATAAATGAGAAAATTTGAGAAAAATAATATATATAGACCTTATCTCATAA
The DNA here is from genome assembly GCF_000226075.1 of Solanum tuberosum. Classification (NCBI taxonomy): domain Eukaryota; kingdom Viridiplantae; phylum Streptophyta; class Magnoliopsida; order Solanales; family Solanaceae; genus Solanum; species Solanum tuberosum. The sequence continues at coordinate 233,829 of NW_006238947.1, forward strand.
ATTATAAGTTAATAAAAAAAAGATAAAATCATACTTACCGAAAGATAAAACTTGAAATAATTTCAAAGACTACTCATTTTTTTGCCAATACAAGTGCCTTAATATTAGATTATTAATAATTATAGATATTAGAGATTAATTTTGAAATATGATTGCCGATCCTAGAAAACATATTAAATGAATCAGTTTCTCTCTACAGTGTAAAAATATAATTTTAAATTTTAGAAATGAAAAGGTATGTACAAAATGTAACATAGTGACATGCAAAATCATCTCAATTAGATGATCTTATCAATCAACTGCTTCTTTAAAAAGAAAAAAAGTGCAATATCTAAATAATTGTTAGAAAAAAAAGTAATGCATAGTTCTTTATTTCTTTTTCCTTATTAAAAAATAAATTTATTGAAAGAAGATGACTTTTTTAATTTGTTATAAAAAGATTGATCAAAATTTAAAATTTAAATTAATTAAAATAATATTTGGCTAAGCCAATAAGCTGTCAAAATGACTTATAATTTCTTTTCAAAATTTATTCAAATAAAATTACATTATGAAATAGAATTAAGTTAGAATAATTTATAATTTAAATTAAAAAAAAATTCTAAATCTTGGTAAATTCAAGTATCTAAAGTGCACATTTTATTTGCCTTGTTCATTCTCGACAGTTAAACTTGCTGGGTTTTTACTGTATATGAAGATTCGGTTTATCATCTTCTTCGTCTCGTCTAATCTGATATAGATACAGAGATCGATGCTTAGCAATTTGGTTAGTTGGGGTGCTGATATGGGTAATAGTACAGGGATCTAGGGATCTTAAGAGGGCCCTTTTAGTTTTCTTGCAAAAAAAGGGCCCTTTTTGGAGCATAAAAGCTGTAGAAATTTCACTTTTTTTTGGGAGAAGAAGAGTAGGAGGAGGATGAAAGAGCTGGTGGGTAGTCCAGGAAGTGTGAGTGGATTGTTTTTAAGGCTTGGACAATGCTTATTTGCAGTTGGATCAATTGTAGTCATGGTTTCAGCTTCTGGGTTCTCTAATTACACTGCTTTTTGGTATGTTTTTTTTTCTTCTCCTTTTTTCGATGAATTAATGCTTCCAATCTTCATTTGTAATTGTCTGTTTTTTAGTATTTTCCTGTCTAGTAAGTTTTTCCCCTTCTGATGACTTGATGACAAGAGCATTTGGCTCTTTCCTTTGGTTCTGCTAATTATTTTTAGGTCAATTGGGATTTTGCTATAAATGGCTTTCAGTTCAATTGTGTATTTACTCCCACTTGTAGGGTATAGTATAATTTCACAGGTGAGGTTTGGGGAGGGTAGTGTGTACGACCTTAACCCTACCTTGGAAGGTGGAGAGGTTGTTTTCAAAAGATTATGTATCTCCTTTAGGCTAAGTAATTTCATTTTTTTGGAAAGTTTAGTTGGTGTATGCTGCATAATCAAATCAATCTATCACTTTAACCAAAGGGTTTCTCAAATTATTTGTGATAAACACAATACATATATGTACTCTTTAACTTGGCCTTACCCGTATCTATGCCCTCTTACTTTGGGTGTACATAAGCAAGCACTTAAATTTATATAAAGTTGCACAAGTAGACACATGTGTTCTATGTGGTGTGCTACATGTATTATTCCACGTTGAACATAGGTGTCAACTTGTTCAACTTTATACAAGTTTAAGTGTGTACTTGTGCACTCCCAAAGTTGAAGGACATATATGTCAACTACGGCCAAGTTAAAGGGCACACTTATGTATTATGCCTTTGTGAGAAAAGTCAAAAACTTTGTCCTTGTTCACATATGACTTATACTATGACAATAAATTAGGTTACCGAACAAAGTAGGATAGGGAAAATGGGGCAAAACTACTTGATTGTTCACCAACTGGATTTCTAGCCTGCATTAGTATTTTAGGTCTTCCACTCGGTGTCCGGCACCCGCATTGGGGCCTTCGCACACTACAACGTCCATTTTTTAGGGTGGCACTCCCAACAAGATGTTTTCCATTTCTAGAGGATCGAACCAAGAGCTCTGGTTAATGGGGGGGGGGGGATCCCAACCATCTCCCCACAAACCATGTTGGTTCTAGTGTGCATTATCTAATTATTAAGCACGGGGAGAAGTTATTTCTGTAGTAAATTTTTATCAAGTTGTGTGGAGTGTCCATTTATTCTCATAGGAGAGAGCTGAAAACAGATTTAGAAACACAACTATTAAATCCCTTTAACATGTTCTAGCCAGTAGCCATTTCAAGCTTGTTATGAATCTTTTATGGCTTCCTTCTAATTTGTGATCTATCTGACAATATTATTTAAAGAAGGATCGATTAACTTTGGTATCTTCTGATTATTGAAGTTTACAGTCAAAAATGTGCTTTTTCATTATGAAAGAAGCCTAGTAAAGATGTGAGTTTACATTGTATGAACATTACTTGATAAGAGGCCTTCACATATGGTTCTATATGAGTGGTCCCTAGTTCTTGATTTTACAAAACATGAAACCACCATCAATATATCTTAAGAAGTTCTATTTACTTGACAAGCAGGGGCTTCCGTATCTTCATTCTGTCTATGTATGTTATGCACTTTCATCTGAAAAGATCCACGTCTTTTATGTGCGGATGCAAGTCGGGTCAGTTAATGGAACTATGGGTGAAGATACTTTTGAATTCTTGGGCCAGTTTGGATAAAAAGACTTGATCCTACCTATTTTAGATTCATACACTTAAATTCATTGCAACTATTTTGATATAGCTTAGAAACTTTGGAACTCAAAGAACAGTTTATTTTCGCCTTTATTCTGGATTGATATCTAATGAAAGTTTAAAACATGTCATTTTGAAATCTTCATCTTTGAACATTTGAAGTTCCCTGTCAAATCAATCTCCAAACCAACCTTTGTGTATTGATTGTTTCGTACCAAGTTTTGCAGTTTACTAGACATCTCTTTCACTGTTATTGTTACCAAGTTATTCAGTATGGTGGATCCTTTTAATGGACATGGACCTCCTATTAATAGGCCTATTCATAGGAGATCACTTATCCCATTTAGTTGATGTATCTCGGCATCTTGCTTTGTCCCTTATCTTTCATATCTTATAATATTTGATATCTTGCAGCTATTTAATTGCATCAATGGGGCTTCAAGTATTGTGGAGCTTTGGACTCGCATGTCTTGATGTGTATGCTTTGAGGATAAAACAAGATCTTCAAAATCCAGTCTTAGTGAGCCTTTTTGTTGTTGGAGACTGGGTATGTACTTCTCAGTTTGCTTTCTCTTTCTGTCTTATGTAGTGTTTTTTTTGTCGTGCACTTGTAATTATCACAGATTGACCTGTCAATGATGTGTGCTTTATGCAGCACATTCACGTTTCACTAAACATGGCATTTTTATACCTCGATGAATGCCCTATTTACATGATCCGATAATGTTAGCTTGTCCATGCCATTCAAGGATCCTCCCTTTTTCGTTACTAATCTTGTTCCTCTCAAATCTTTCCTTTTCCATACCTTAAATAGAAGCTGCTAGAGAGAAATATCTTCTACAATGTTATGGCTACTTTTTTAGAACCCTTGCCATGATATAATTTGCTTGACATTATGTGCACTGCAATTCGTGGTTAACTAGCTTAACTGTAATTACAGGTGACAGCAACCTTATCACTAGCAGCTGCATGCTCGTCAGCAGGGATTGCTGTTTTGTATTCCAAAGATTTACACTTTTGCAGTAGTTCATCGCATCTTCCATGTGGCAGATTTGAGCTTTCTGTCGTCTTTGCATTCATAACGTGGTTTCTTATAGCCATTTCTTCCCATGTGATGTTTTGGATCCTTGCCACAGTTTAACATTGGTTGCCCTCAGAAGATAATTCCAGTCATCTTGACCTCCAAGCACCGATCACGTGTATGTGACTATCTTCCTCAGCACTGTCATCGTAGAATTTCTTCTGAACTGATTGATTTCCTGGAACATTTGGGGTTAACAATCGAACTCTATTGAGTTCCATTTCATTCGAGTGTAAATTATAGTGTTCAGCTACATTCAGGTTACTGAGAATCTTGATGGTTTCAGTTTATCCATGATCTGGACATTTGAAAATCAAAAGTTTAATGGCATTCGACACTGCAAAAGCACCTTTGTACTTTTTCCAGTTTTACGTTCATGTTCTGTTCACATTACATCAAGGGTAGCTTTCATCAACTGAGAAACTCAACGACTCATGATCATCAATGTGATCATAAGAAACAGTGCAATCCTGTTTTGAAATTTCACTTTAATGACTGTAAAATGCTGTTTAACTTTATAAACAGAGAATAAAATGCATGTTTTGAAATTTCTCATAGCCAAAAAATGTGTTCTAGCAGATTTTCTGGATCACCTCGCAAGTACCGAAATTAGACAAAGGCTCATGGTAGCAAACAATTCATCATTTTTTGGGTGTCAATTTGGACTACATATCAACCTAATTTTTAGATTACTTGAATTAGGCGGGTCTAACTGAGCCAATAAATGGATGGGTTGGACGGATCATGTTTTACGGGCTAATTTTGTCACCCCCAAAATAGAAGTGCATTGCAGCCAATGTGATTGACAAGTGCAAAACCTTGAACAGATCAGTGTTCTCCATTAATTCAAAGATACAGAGACTTCAGTTTTATAACCTGCACATTTCTGATGGATTGAAATGACAACATAACAAAGAACATTCTCTGGGAACAGATATTGCTTTAGTTTCCAGAAAGCACCACATCATACCATCACTTTTACTCACATGATAATCTGTGGCTCCAGAATGCTGAATTTTATCTCTTTATGGGGTAGAACAACACCTCCGTTGCTGTAGACTTCGTCGCCAACATGAACATCTTCCCCCAAGATTGACATGTTCTCTACCCGAGCCCACCGCCCAACAGTTGAGTGCCATCCAACAATGCTACTTGAGATGCAGGCATGGTTCTTAACTCGTACACCACGCATTATACTACAACGTGAAAGCCTGACTCCTGATTCAATAACACAACCAGGGCCAATAGCCACATCTGGACCAATAAGACATCCATCTCCTATTACAGCACTCTCGTCTATTAAAACATTTCCAAGAATATGGTGTCCAACAGCCAGATCAGGAGAGGAAATTTTCCGCAAGGAATCCAGGTATAATCTCAAGCCTGTAATGTAATCCCTTGGCTGACCAATGTCCATCCAAAATCCAGGGAGGATCATGGCATGGAGCTTCTTCTCTGCTGCAATGCTGGGGAAGACTTCCTTCTCGATTGAGGTGGGTCTCAATTGAATCCGGTCCAAGACAGAAGGGTTCAACAAGTAAATTCCAGCATTGATCTTGTTACCCACGAACACTTTTGGTTTTTCTACGAACTTTTCAACTCTCCCAGTCGCTTCTTCCATGACCACTACACCATATTTTGATGGTTCATCAACCTAACAAAGAAAATACATTTGAATATTTGTTTTCCTTTATAATGCATACAGAAAAGTAAAAGAAGCAAGGAGTTTCCAACCTTCGTCACCATAATGGAAGCTTCTCCGCCATGGGACTTGTGAAACTCAATCATTTCTTTCAATGGGTAGTCACATATAACATCACTATTGAGGACGAAAAAGGGTTCACCAGAGTCATCTCTCAATATATCACGAGCTAAAGCCAGCGGCCCTGCTGTGCCCAAAGGCTCTGTCTCTTGTGAGCAAGTGATCTTGATATCTAACTTTTTTTCGAACTCTTTCAGGAAGTTTTGCATTATCTAAAATGAAAAGGATAAAGAAATTGACTAGTAAGGATTTGATGGTTATATGAGAGCTAAATTTATGTTAACAAACTATAAGATCAAGCCTTACCTTTGGCTGATAGTTAATTGCCAACACTACTTCGGTCACTCCGATAGCTTTTAGTGCTTCAATCTGGTCAAAATTAGTTTTGTTACAACTCGTGCATAATAAAGCTTCCATTAACAAAAAAGTGTAGTACTCTAGTACCAACTATCAATGGATGACGGATATGCGTTACTTTGATTCCCAAGTAGAAAGCGTGAGATACAAGAGAAGTGTCTGATCATGGCAACATACTAACTCAACTAGCAAAGGAATCAATGTATGCCACCCGAAGAATAGAAGAAGCAGGAAAATAACTGAATGATTTTGATTCAAAATGCTAACAAGATCAAATGGTTCATGGTTAAGATAACGTTTTGAGTTTAATAGGAAAAACGGGGTTTCTATTAGTCCCAATGATGAGGAATGAGGCTATAGAATAGAAGAATTACATAACAAAGAAATAGCAGAGGATGTAGGAATTTATGATCCATCATAAACAAACAGGAATGATAGAATGAAACCTGATGAAGTATCATGGGCTTGTTAGCAAAGTCAACTAGCGGCTTTGGCACGCTGAGGGTCAGTGGCCTCAGCCTTGTTCCAAAACCTCCTACAAGGATGAGTGCCTTCATGATGAAAACCAAAAGGCTGCCTGAACCAGAAAAACAAAACATCAAGAAATAACCATTTGCATCATGTCGAATTTTAATCAAAGGACTAAGGAGGTGTGAGATGAAAAAGTTCTACACATTGTGAGGACCTTCAATCTAAAGGATAGAAAAGATTAAAAACATGACAGTAACATTCTTTGGTCTAGCGCAAGAACATGGGTAAAAGTTGGATTACGGCTTTCTGAGAAATGTTAATGGAACTTGACAAAGTGTAAGAAGAAAAGTAAAACAAAAGTTACTACCATGTAAACTAAAAGGAGAATTGCAGCTTCAGAAAGTAGCAATGGAGCAGTATAGCAATCGGAAAACCACATATAGGAAAACAAATCGCAGAGTTCTGTAGGTCACTATGTAACTGTCTCATGTACAAGATTTGGAACAGGTATGTATCCAATCCGAGTATGCTCAACTTTTAGTAAGTCTTTTAACTGTATGTTTAAGGATCATGCAAAGTAGCAAAAAACGGCAACCTGATACACAAAGCATCCCGAGTCAGCAGAGTCTAGGGAAGGACCACACCCCAAGGGGTAATCCATTCTCATGGATACGTCTGAGAAAAATGAAGTGCGTATGTAACATAGGTTTGGAAAACTACGGAAGTGGTCCAAAATATATGGTAATTCCTACACAACTAATAACACCAAGTCATTTAGAGTATGAGTGTGCTTTGATGATCAATTTCATATATCTGATTAAACTGTTGCTTCACATATAAGCCTAAAGCTAAGTTGTTTGATCTGTTATCCAAATCTAATGTTGATATCTACTATGACAGACATATAGATAAAGCTCCAAACTTTATCCACCACTGTGCAGTTTTTGGCACTTAATCCCCAAGCACATAGCTCTAGTGCCTCTTTCTCTCTGTTGAACATCCCATTCAGATCCACAATGACAAGCTTCCTTTTAAAACCTAACTAAAATGCTCAACCATGTGACTGTCAACCCTTTTTTCTACCTCAAAGGTGAGTTGAGAGGGTCTTTCCGATAGACCCTCAGTTCAAGACAAAAACAATCTAGAAAAAGACATAATGAAAATAGGAGAGACACAACAACCACATACTCACTGAAATCCCACACGGCCACAAGTAAGGTCTGGGATGGGTAGAATGTATGCAAACCGCACCACTACCTCGTGGAGCTAAAGCGGTTGTTTCCAAAAGTACAAGAGATAATAGATAGTAATAAAAACAACAGATAGTAAAATAATCCAACTATGATAAGCCATCCAAAAATTGATGAGTGATATGGATACTAAGGACTCATAAAGCCATCCCCACTAATACATTGGATTGAAGCATAGTTGATTTGTTTGGTACCAAAAAAAATTCATTGTTGTGTTTTCTAGAAAGTTGCCTTCTTAATTTTAGGTTCAATTGTGTCTATTGCTGCATGATGAACTAAAAGTTTCAGCAGATACCTTGTTTAAACATAATGAATAGCAACATAAAACCTATTGTTGCTTCAGCTAGTAGGAAGCAAATAATGTAAACAATTCGCAAAACTATAAGGTTTAAATCGTTATTTTAGTCACAAATTGGTGTAGCCAAGCAGTCAATGAAGCTAGAATTAATCATTAGAGACTAGGATTCAAATCTCAGGCCCGGTGATCATTTTGTGTACTCGCTTTGAGGCCCGACTAATCTAAATTTATGCTTTGGTCTCTGACTAATCTGAATTCGTGCTGAGAAGTCTCACTTATGTAAAAGCGAGACCACTCCATTCAAAAATACTTGAACACGAAACTTCAATTAAGAATAAAAGAGTATTTATTGCTTACCGTAAAATTGGCGACGGAGAAGACAATGGGCTGATCGGAGACGGAGAAGGTGACAGAGATGACCTTTTCTTTCACTATTTTTTATGTGCTTTTTATAGCGGAATCACGGCATCTTTTCTGTTTCTACTTTTTTTTTTTTCTTAAACGTTTCGTTTGTAATTTAAAAAGGTGCAAGTATTTATAAGTATTTGTTTAAAATTATTATTTCTACTATTTCAATTTATAAAATGATGTTCTGATTTTGAGATATATGAGTTTTTATTGACAGTAATCTTTAAATATACTTTTAAATTATTATAATTTATAATAATTATTTTATAAAAAAAAAATTAAATATGTAAATTTTATTTCTTAAAATATAAGAGTTATATATTTTAAATTTTCAATTATATTATGAAATTTAATTCACAAAATACGAACTAAAAATATTACTATTAGTTTAAAACTTGCGCTAATCTAATAGTTTTAGGGTTTATAACTTAGACCAGATGACTTGATCCCAGAATAAGAATTTGGAATCGATAAAAACTTACTTACACCCAATATTTATATTAATTTATTATTATTATTAAGTTTTAAAATAGAAATAAAAATATATATTAATTAATTATGATTCGATGATAAGAATGTATGTACAAGCGTGTCATGCATTATAAAGTTAATGTAAATATCAGATGAGGAAAGATTTTTACTTCTGAAGTCCTTAAAGAGTTTATTAAACTTCTTTCTTCGTTAAGTATTTAACAAATATATTTTGTAAAATTCGATTTATGTTGCACATTTTTTTTATGAATTAATTTAAAAGTATGGTGACTATTCTTGATTCTCTCCATCTTATGTTGTTGCTATTGTAACCTGATAAAGAATCAAAATTGAATTATGAAAAAAGATTAAATTTCTCATTTTTCAAATGAACAAAAAACAATTGAATTTATCTAATAATGAAATGAAAATCAAAATCCGTCTAAGAATGATTATAATTTATACCATAAGTCTCACTTTGTGATTTCTTTATTGATAGTGGATATGAATTCAATGCAAAGGGAGTAATGACATGCCCCAATTATAAAGTGATAGAAGGCGAGAATTAACTACTTTTAAATCGTTTTAAAGGTGGAGGACAATATTTGTGTTGTTTTATCATGTCCTTCACCTTCAAGATATTAAAAATGAATTAATTCTATGGTCAATCACCATACAATTGGGGCATTCATTATTCTCTTTAATGTTGAATTTGACCTAACAATACTCACAAAGAAATAATACAATATTGATGTAAAAAAATGAGAAAAAAGCAAATTTATTTATAGGCAAGGGGAAAATGACATGCCCCAATAATAAAATGATACGAAGACAGAAATTGACTACTTTTTTAAGGTGAGGGACGATAATTTTTCTTCATGTCCTTCACCTTCATGATCTCAAATTTAATTATTTCTGTCATCAATCATCGGACAATCGAGACATTCATCTTCCACTTTAAACACTCACATAGAAATAATATAAAATTGATGAAAAAAGAATAAAGAAATGATCTTTATTTATAGGCAAAGTTTTCAACAAAATCAAAATTATTTTTATTTTAGATTTACTTGAATTAAATTAGCTACCAAGTTAAAATAGCTACAAATCTCGAAATATTTAATTTTGAAATGTGCTCCATCCTTCTAGATTTTGTGCTACTTACCATTTTTTAAAGTAATTTTTGGAATGTGCTGGATCCTACTTACCATTTTAAAAAGTATTTTTGGTATATTGATTAGTTCTTTCTTCTTTTTTTGTGCCCAATATAATTTCGTAAATATATTAAATTTTGAGTGCTTTATTAATATCCAAAAATGACGACATTATTTAAAAATTGACCTCAATATTAATTACTTATTCTCTAAATTATTAACTAAACTTAATATTATATAATAATTAAATACGAACATTGTGATAAAATATTTATATTAATTATTATTTCTTAAAAAAACTGCAAAGTTCAGAATGACCAAATAAAAGTGAACGGCACAAGGCAGGACCCATTATCCAGTTTCATTATTCCAGTAACAATTAAAGGAAAATGGCGGGCATAGTAATGGCGGCAGCGTACCCCGGCGCTACTCTGTTTGCAAAGTCACAGCTACCATTGTCGTCGTTTTCCATTAGAAAAGAATCGAAGCATCTTCTTCTTTCTCAGTCGGTAACAATTCGTTATGCCCAAATTATTGTATCAGCTAGTTATACTCAGTCTTCTTCCTCGGGAACTCCGGTCAATTTCAATTCCTCAACTAAGCTCTTTGTTAGCGGTCAGTTTCTTTTGATTTTTCATTAGTAAGTACTATTTTTTTTGCTATTTTCTACTTTTTGTTGAAACTAATTTCATTTTGTAGGACTCTCATTTCGCACAACTGAAGAGAGCTTAAGAAAAGCCTTCAACAATTTCGGAGAGCTCGTTGAAGGTTAAAAATGAAAAATATCCATTCATTTTCTCCTGCGTTTGACTATAAATTTTGGGACTAGATTTTGAAATTTTATCTTCAAATATATGTTTTATCATGAAATTTGATATATCTTATGAATATTTTCATGTTTTCAGAAACTGAATCGGAATAAAATGTATGTCCAAACACAACTTGATCAAAACCTCAAATTTTCAAGTTTCAAATTCAAACTTCAAAATCATTCACACATACTTACCACTCATGACTCATTATATGGCAAATTTTGTTTGTACCCTATGGTTATTATGTTGTACCTTATCCTGCTACTCCACGAGTATTAGCGAAAAAAGGACACTCATATGGCAAATGTTGTTGTTGTTGGTAAAGTTAACCAGAACTGAACACTCACGCAGTTGAGTAAAACTTGCAGCTATCTTACGGATGATTAATTTGTTATGAATTTCTCAAAAACATGTATGTATCTTCAATTTCGCAGTCAATTTGATGATGGACAAAATAGCGAACAGACCAAGAGGATTTGCTTTCATTCGTTATGCTACGGAGGAGGAATCACAGAAAGCAATTGAGGGAATGCATGGCAAGGTAATTAGCATCTTAAACCAGCATTGATTCTTGCCTAAATAGAATCTAACTCGGGCATATCCTTCATTCTTGATGATATTGTGTACTGAAAATATATTGGCATATAGCATGGAATCCTTTTCCAAAGTCATGAAATGAGCCTCTCATTAAACGAACATGGGATGCCAAATAAAGAGGACCTGAATGAAAGACTCATATAAAACAAACTACCGCTTTGTTCAGTGTTGTTAAAGGCACACTTTTAAGCCCTGAAGCGAGGGTCAAAACATGGTAAGCGTTTTGCCTCACTTAATGTGTGCTTCAATGTCATCATTAGGGCTCTAAAACAAACTTTTTATTGCAAATAAGCATTTCTTGAAGAGGCGACACTAAATTATTCATATAATCGACCCCTATTTGTTTGGGATTGAGGCATAGTAAAGGTTGTGTGTGGAAGATCAGCTACTGGTCATCAGTGAAGCAAGTCATTTTTCTGTGACATGGTGCAAATAATTTTCAATAAGTAGTGTGATTTGCACGATGATAGGTTGTATTTTAATAAAATTAACTTCTTCATACACCTGCATAAGGAAGTAGACTTACCTTTCTATCATTATTTGAAGAAAATGTCATCTTTTGGAGTTCGGATAAACTCTGTAGTCTGTACTAGCCAACTGTTCTAATCATATTTCAGTCAATAAGCCAAATTTATGGGGTTGTGAATGCTAAGTTAATCCGTGTTAAGTGTAAAGTTACCTTCTGCTTCTTGTATGTGCTACCTCAACTTCCGTTCTCAAATTCATCTCGTGCATCTCCATACATAAAATATGAATGCTTAGTAATACCATAATAACAAATGCATTTTCTTTACACTCTTCTATCCTCATTTGCAAAATGCTACATGGTAATTATCCCTAACTATCATTGTTACTTCATGGAATTCTTGTTTGTTGAGTATAATTCTAACAAACTGCCCTTCTCAGTTTCTGGATGGCAGGGTAATTTTTGTAGAAGTTGCTAAGTCTAGATCTGAACTTCGTCGAGGGCCTAATCACAACAATAGCAGACAATGATGTAGACATGCATCCCTAATCAAGGCTCATCTCCGAGATTCATAAGAACACTCTTGTGAAGGAGGAAAACAAAAGAGATTCAATGGTGGACACAGACGCGCTTCATTCACCCATAAATCAATCATCGTGCATCTCTACGTTTATCAGAATAAGTGTCATCAGTTTCTGCTCAACTTACTATACAGAGGGATGAAGATTGCTTGCTTCGATACAGTTTGACTTCTAATCCTTTCTCAGGCAACTGTGCAGTTATTAACATATTGTAGCACATCATTCTTAATTTTTGTATTTATTCGTATTTTGTATCGTAAATTCACATCTTGCTTACTTTCAGCTACGTATCAATCTTCCCTGCCTTATTATAGCTACATCCTAAAGATTTCCTTCACATTTTTTGCACATTGGTTTGTAAAACTCTAATCCTTTTTTTTTTTTTTTTCATTGCAGTTATTAACATATTGTAGCACATCATTCTTAATTTTTGTATTTATTCGTATTTTGTATCGTAAATTCACATCTTGCTTACTTTCAGCTACGTATCAATCTTCCCTGCCTTATTATAGCTACATCCTAAAGATTTCCTTCACATTTTTTGCACATTGGTTTGTAAAACTCTAATCCTTTTTTTTTTTTGTAGTAGTAGTACAGCAGCAGTATCTGATTAAAGTCGACTTGTTGTCTGCGGTGGAGTCAGGATTTTCGTTCAAAATATCAAGAAGTAAATAAAATTCTACATTGCTTCATTCTTATCGATGAAACAAACAGAAAAATGTGTTTTTTTAGTCATGTTCTGGCTTTGAATAAACTTCACAAGTTGATGCAAAAGCTTTCACAACAGGCATCATCTGTGTTAATTTCAGTTCTAATATAGAGCATAGTCTTAATTAAGTGCATAATATGTTGAGAAAATGATAGGTAGAACTTCCAAATTATCATTACTAAACTTTTGGACTAATTGTTTTTAAATAAGAAATTTCAATTTCCCTTTTTAAAGCTCTTCTGTATGTCAAAATAAGAAATTGTTTGCCCTGATGGGAACACAAATTACATATTTAATATGAAACAATAGATCTTTGAACACATTGGCCCATTAGCTCAGTTGGTTAGAGCGTCGTGCTAATAACGCGAAGGTCGCAGGTTCGAGACCTGCATGGGCCATTATTTTTTTATTTTCAAGTTTTTTTTTTAGTCTAAATATTTCTTCGCTTATTTCATTTAACAAATAATAACTCATCTGTTTGAAGTTTTTATTATCAAAACCTGCTGTGGGTAACTTAAACCTGTGATTTATTTTTTTTATAATCGAGGTGATCGGATCAACTTGCACACATTCGATTAATGTTATAAGGTATTTGTTACCTCCCACTAATACATTACTTGATATTTCTGTCCACCAAGATTCGGACAAATGAGAAGGACTCAGCTAGTATTCTTGTCTCTATTGGACTTCAAACCTAAAAACTCATGAATCTTAATCCACGCTGTTGGTTGATCGCTAGGCAACACCCTTGAGTGTTCATTAAAATTGAGACAATTTCAGATTTAGATCAATACAAATATATAATGTTGAAGAAAAAGATTCATGTTGTGAATATGTAATAAAACAAAATTAGATTGTAACATAATCGAAGATGACACCATATTCTATTAATTAAACCAAAAATTACAATAATCCATCTAACTTTTTGAAGCCTGGCCACTAACAATACCAATAACATACTCAAGTTCATCAGATACTTCTTTCATTGATGGCCTATTTTGTCTCCTTTCATCTAAACAAGCTGATGCTAAGTTCCCTACAGCCTTAATTGTCTCAAGTTCCACTTTACTTGCCCCATCTTTAATAAAAGGGTCAATTACATCCATCAATTTTTCTCCATCCATGATCCTCTTCATGTACACAACCAAATTCACATTTTCCTCATCTCGATTGAAGTCGATTGCCTTTTTAGACGTCAAAAGTTCTAGAAGCACAACTCCAAAACTATAAACATCGCTCCTATCAGTAAGTTGAAGATTCAGATAGTATTCAGGATCGAGGTACCCCAATGTACCCTGAGCGGATGTGTTGATATGAGTGTTCTCACTTTCACTTAGCTCGACTAATCTCGATAGTCCAAAGTCCGAAACCTTAGCATCGAGCTTATCGTCTAGTAAAATATTACTCGACTTAACATCGCGATGATAAATCGGCGGAACGGCCGACGAGTGTAGGTACGCGAGTCCGTCCGCGGTTTGTTGAGCGATCACTAGACGCCTCAACCAAGTAAGTGGGGGCCGCTCGCGGAGACGGAACACGTGGAGGTGTTCGAAAAGCGTACCATTAGGTACGTACTCGTAAATTAAAAGAGGTAACTCGAGCTCGACACAACAACCGAGTAGTCTAACTAGACCACGATGGTTCACTTGGCACAAAATTCGAACTTCGTTAAGGACTTGTAACGTGCCCTTAGCGTTACCGGGTTTCGCTCTTTTAACTGCAACTATAGTACCATCATCTAAAGTACCTTTAAATACTTCACCAAATCCACCTGTGCCTAAAAGATTTTCTTTGGCAAAATTATTTGTTGATTTTTTTATTTCTTTGCCAGAGAAAACTTTAGCTGATTTTCCACTTGTATTTGCACTTAATATTTCTTCTCTTTCTTTGACAAGTAACCTTATTGTTCTTCTTTTTATTAGGTAACGTCTGTGGACTAAAAATCCACCTAAGAGCATGAGAAGCACTGATATAACAGCAACTGAAAATGAAACAAAAAATATATATAGAATTAGCACTTATTATAATACACTCGAACTACGGCTTGTTCTAGTTCATGAACTTCTGAATACATAGTAAAATGTTTCTAAATAGACCCTTTTAATTTAAATTTTAAAAAAACTTTTGCTCGTGTTCTCGATAGTCCATTAGGTAATTAATAAGTTAATCAGTTAAAATATGTTATCTCTTTTGATTATATGTGTTAACCTCAACAAGCTATAAAACCTCTAGCGTGTTTCAGTTCAGACTTATGCATATAATTAAAGGAAATGACATATTTTATGTTGTCAAATTAACTACCTAATAGGTATTTGAGAATACACACAAGTTTTTTTTCTCAAAATTTAAATATAACGTATCTAATAAAAATATTTTATTATTATATTCAGATGATCAATTGAAACAACCGATAGTGATTAAGTAAGTGAGGGAGTAATTGGATAAGTGATAAAAATAAGAAAATAAAAAAAGAGAACCTGCAATAAGAGGCGCTTTGTTCCTTCGAATTTTGCAAGCTGTGCCATGTCGACATTCTGCGTAAATTAAGAAATAAAAATTAGTCAAGTTAACTTATAAATATTTTTTACATTTTTTTAATCTATATAATTGATAATTTCTTAAACTGTTTATGAGTCAAATTTTAATTATAATTTGATCACATCCAACTATGTAAATATGCTAATCATTTTATACATATTTTATTTTATTATTAAATACTACTATCATTTTTCAATATTTATATGATTTATATTAAGAATAATTAACTAAAAATAATATAATAAAATAATTATTTCATTTATTATTAAAATTTATTATTATTCTTAAATCTTCACTATGTAATGTAAATTTGATTGGGCAGGAAGCAAGGATACAAAATCTACTACAAATCCCTAAACAATAGCCAATGAATTTACATAGTTTTTCTTTAGAAAAACCTAAAGTACATAAACAAATTGAATGAACAACTAATTATTTAATTCCTTCTTTTTGAAATCCAAAATTTTGTATGTGGTCCACTTGAGAAATTTGTTTTGCTTCGAGTATTATATTAATTAATTAATCTACGTTGTCCAGAATTAATATATGGACCTATCACTAATTACAACATTAATGCGACATATTTTTTTTTAATCTATCTTAATTCTCAAAAGGCACGTCACGCTTTCTTTATCCTAAATAAGATTATTTATAGTCACACAAATATCTATACCTTATTTTAATTTACATCACAAGTTTCACTAACTTTTTCTTAAATTTTTTTTGGTCTAATTAAATTATGTCACATATATTGCGATAGAGGGTGTATGTTTTACATTAGTTTTTTAAGTTAAATATATATTAGTGTGTCTAGATAAAAATAAATAAATAGGAATATACGTCGAAATCAGCAACAATCTTGGTATATCAAGAAACAAACTCCATGTTCTATGCCCATAGGATCCCCTAACTTTAATTTTTGTAATGCTAGAACAGATTATTATTTTTTGGCCTAAGTTTTTGCCTTTTGAACATTTCCTTTATTTTTTTTATCTTATCCTAAAATGAAGAAAAATATATAAAGAAATTACGTGAACAAAAAAAAAATTTAATTTAATTACATATCACCTGAAATGAGCATAGTAGTAGCTAACATGACACTACATTATTTCCATTTTAGTCTACTTTAACTAACTAAAAAAAAAGTGTATTAAGTTAAATATATACCGCTATTTTTTAAATTTATTATTATTATCAAGTCACTTCAAAGATACCTACAGATAAATCTTCTTTTAAGGTAAGATTTGTTATCTCCAAAATGAAAATAAATTGTATTAGTTGCTACATGTAAATGTGAATTGATGGTGCAAATACTACATTTTAATGATGTATACATAACTTAAACTTTCAAAAAGTAACACCTTCTTATGCTTATAAATAAATTGACTTTAATTTTCCATTTTATCCTTAGTAACATAATATTATAACTATATTGTGACGCCCATGGTGGAGACCAGAAGGTAAGTCTTTCAAGAAGGAAAGAATGCACATTACACCTTAAACGAAACCCACATTAAAATAAAAAGAAGAAAGTTAGGGACTTTATATAAAAATGAGTTGCGTCTTTTAGGTTAAAATAAATCAGACAATATCTTAACAATTAAACCAGCCAACCAGAACTGTTACATGCACAAATATGAATGTATGTATACTAAAGATAAGAAGTTTCAAAAGTGTATATTTTTATACTTCAAAATTTCGTATTCATTCAAACACGTTGACGTAACATAGAGAATATCAAGTATATATGAGATGAACTATACTTACTTTGACAATATCCTTGTGCATCCCAATAGTGTCCAGACTTGCAAAAACACCTCTTCTTTCCAACATTTTTAGGATCAATCAAACACCTAGAATATTTCAACACATCGCAATCCACTTCTTTTTTACAAATAGGTGGATCTGGAATTTGCCACATTAATTCAAGTCCAGGTTGTGGCCATTTTTCAATTGGCAATGAACTATCCAATCCAACAAAACTTTGATATGCCATACACCCTTGTGAATGAACCCTAATCATATACTCATTTTGTGACCCTCCTGTCCTAAATGTACAACACAGACTTTGCTTCCTACAAGCAGCCCACTCTAATTTTTTTTCAACATAAGGATGACACACACAACTTGATGAACAATTTATCGGTGCTTGCAAGTGCAACATATAGTCCGTGCAATTTAATAACAATATCGTGTTGCTAGCCGTGATGTTGAATGGGAGATTCGGGTCAAGTTGGATTCCCTCGGAGCGAAAATCGGACGATAGGCATGTGTTAGGGTATGAGGTAGGTGGTTTAATGACTAATCGTTGGATTTGTGGGGTAACGGATGAAATAACGTACGATGAATTTTTCATCGTATCGAACCATAGAGTACCTGCATTGCAACGTAATTTGTATAATGGGTCGCCACAATTAGGCCCCGTGCTTAATGGGTAAGGCACGGGGATTTTGCCACAATTGTCACAAATAAGTTTATTCATCGTTGCGATCTTGTATGAAAGTGTATAATTTATCATCGTAACGAAAAATATGATTAGAAGTAATGTTTTTTTCTCCATTGAAGAGCTAGTGAAAATGGGAAATTATTGATGGTTCTATGTAGTTTTTATTGATGAGGATGGGCTAGATTTAACCTCGTACAACTTAATTAACTAGTGGGAAGAGGGATTTATGTTTATTTATTTATTTTTGGAAAAAATATTTTAATGTTAGTAAATATTATCAATGTCTCGAAAACAAGACGGCCGACATACGTAAAAAGTACACAAGTTTGTTATTTTTTGTAAATAACACAACAAAGGTCAGAAAGTTGTCAAATTGAAGTAATTTTTGTGTCTAGGTTTTCTACAAACGGGACAACGATTTCTGAGGAAGATTGGAGGATCAAAGAGTGATCATTAACACGTATTTGCATCTATTTCAATTTACGTGACATAAAAAAAATAGACATATGATCTAGTCAAAAGGGGGTTCGACATCTAATATATATATATATATATATATAATATTATTTTAATCATGTATTATAAATAGTAGAATTTTTCGTCGAAAGGAATTCAGATGAAGTACCCCTGACTACAAGGTGGCTCTGCCCCTGCGTGGCACTATGCAAAGACGTTGTTTGATTGAGCATAAAATTTAATAAATAGAGCTTAAATTGTATGCATCGTCAATATATGAAAGGATTCATAATACAAGTCATTGTCTGTTTGTAGCAAGTAATCGACCCGTCTTATATTCTAAGATTGCAAATCTCATATTTTAAGGAGTAGATATCATTTGAATGACGTGATGGTCATGTGAACTTCTTGTTTACACTGATGATGTATATAACGTAAAGTCTAATAAAAATAAAGAATTTTCTTTTAAAAACTTGTATCTCAAAAAAATTAGGCAATTGTGAATATAAAATATTTAAATAAGAATTAAATCAAAGTTTAAATTATTTTCAATTATAAAAATATATCTATTCTTTTAGAACAACTCGAAAAGAAAAATATGACAACTAAATGAAAACAAAAAATTCAAGACAACATTGATACTTTCACATGCATGTAATCTACATATATAGTGGGGGTGATCTGTTATTCATATATGAACATCAAGGAGTTATCATAACTTTTTTATTTTATTTTATTTTATTGAGATATTACAAATTAAAATCTGATATCACATCATGTCGAGAAATTGAAGGAAGGGATTTGGATAACCAATGTGAGGGAAATTATTAGAGAGAAATCAAGTTGATTTTCCCTATATATATATATATATATTATGTACACCTTTTTGGCTTACATGGAATTCAAATATCTCACACGTCTTAACTATTCTGGGATTTCGATCATAATATAGCGGTACTTATACCTTATCCATATAATATATATTGCCAGCTGGGAGTAATGCTTTATTTTGATATATACTGTTCAAATTTCGTATATATTACGAGTATATATATCTTTGGCTTACGAGTAATGCTTTATTTTGATTCTTAATGTATTTCACTCAATTGAAATGATTCTTAATGTGTAAGAAAAATGAACTTATACATTATTTAATGGGATGATGTAGTAAAATAATATTTTTTTAAGAGATGTGTCAAGTCAAATTAGACTAAAAATAATAGAAAGTCAATTTATTTTGATCTGCTTAATTAATTTATTAATTCAACGTATTTTGATTCTTCAATCCTAATCGATATCCCTCTTAAACTCGTATCTATTATCAAGAACTTGAAATATGCAATAATTGAATCAACACATCATAGAAGCAAACAAATGATTTTCTTTGTCCTGTAAATTAAGATAACATAATAAAACATCAAACACACAGTAATAAATTACCCACATATAGTAATAATAATATACACTTTGAATTTTCACATAATAAGAACACATAAATGTAAGGTCCATTTGGGTTATCCTTACACTTATAACCTGTTTGGATTGACTTAAAAAAAAATTCTTAAATTAAAAATAAAATAATCAAATTGAAATGACTTTTAATTCAAAAAATAAAAAGTAGGATTTATTTTTTATTTTTGACCTATTTTAAGTAATTTTTAACTTATTTTAAGTCATTCTTGACCTTGCCAAACATTTACTAACTTATTTTAAGTTATTTTTTATATTTGTCAAACACTTTCAAAAGTAAAAACCTGATTCAAGAGTAGGTTTGACCAACTTTTGAGGTCAATCCAAACACCTCTAGTTGCACTAAAGCTAAAAATCATTGAAAAATAGAAAAATAATGAAACTGTTATAAAATAAAGACAAAATACTAAAATCATAAGAAAGATGAGAAATAGTGTGTGTAGTAATTTCTTTCACTTACTCTTGCCTTTTTTTTGTTACAAGAATAGGGGTATATATAGTTGTATTACTTGTGCCCAAAGTGTAATACATGGATATCATCTTGCCATGTATACACTTTGGGAACCAAGTATATCAAATGACTAATTAGTATACACCACATAGCATTTTGTGTGTGTATTAATCTTACACCACTAAACATATTAGTGTGGACATCCAATTTGCAACACTCCCCCTTGGATGCCCATGTCATAATACATAATGTGCCTCGTTAAAACCTTACTAGGAAAAATCCTATGGAAAAAATCCTAGTGAAGGAAAAATAGTACACATATCTTGTAAGTTGTAATACACATTGATAGTTGCCTCATTAAAAACCTTACCAGGGAAATCCAGTGGGACAAAACCTAGGCTAAGGGAAAAAGATTGCAACGCGTATTATACTCCCCCTGATTAAAACATCACTTAACAACTCGAAGATGACGCAGTCCAATCTTATATCTCAACTTCTCAAATGTTGAAGTTGATAATGCCTTGGTGAATACGAAGTGTTGAACATCGGCTACATTCCTTCTTTTGAAGATCATGAATAAGAAGAACTTTGGTAAAATATATTTTGCTCATTTGACTTGTTTGTAGCAATGGTCAAGTGACAGAGATTTCATGATAATAAAATTGATTGTCTTGTAGAATAATATGATATGACAATATTTCTACATGAATATTGATAGCTATCTGAAGATCAAAACTTCATATAACCAAATGATTTCTTGCAATTTCATAATCTATAAACCTTGACATGATTAGTTAGAATAAATAATTTATATCGATATTTGATTCACTCTAATATCTCCACCGATAAGAATGATGTTAGATTTTGCATGCATATTAATAAAATTATTTGCCATGAATAATAATAGAAGGATACATAAGTGCACCAATTGCACTATGACATGGTACTTTCTAACCATTTTAATGAGATCAAAATTGATCTTTATGTTATCCGATCTTACAATCATTGGGGTACTATTCAATGAAATCACTTTGTAACCTTTTAAATCCTTCGGGGATTTTCATATAATATTTACTATCTAGCTAGACATGATAACCATTCATTATGCGTATTCAAGTTTTTCATATATTGTCGGACTGAAAGAAACCTCTGTCGCGCCCCGTTTTTCTCAAAACGGGCTTTCCTTTCGGAATGCACGACCTAACAACTCTTTTGGGCTTTTGGATGATTGAAGAGTCGCCACCTAACGAATTAAGGCGCGTTAGGGCACCTATCTAACCTAACTAAGTCTAGCTAAGGTCAACGAACCAGAGATCAGGGTAAGGGTTCAAATTACCTCGAGGGGAAGGTGTTAGGCATCCCTCGAGGTCCACAAATGTGGGTCCCGGCCGTGTCTCATGCAATATGTGGGAGTTACAAGTAGCAAGTATGGTCACATCATTTGTTATTTTATTAATTAACATGATTTGCTAAGTGGTAACTAATATTAAATAATTAAGATCAATTTATTTATTTAATTAAGCATGCGAAAACTAGGTGATAACAATATTAAGCAATTAAGGGCACTTTAGTTAATTAGATAGGCATGCAAGACTAAGTGATAAGTCAACAAATAGATATCAAACAATAAAAAGATAAGCGAGGAGATAGAATAAATTTTTATTTTTTTTTATATTAAACTACCCCAAATATTTATAACAAGTAAAGGGAGAAAAGGAAAGGGAGACTCTGAAGGACTTTAGGATCAGCACTTGACTTTATTTTTTTTATAGGCTTCCGTGTAGGGACAGACAAAATCAAGGTTTGTCGCTTTAAGCCCGAGTCGATGTCATCATATCCATAGGGCCTAAACTACCCCTACCCCACCACCGCATGCTTTTCGTCTCTAAAAGGTGCCTAGCGTCCCCACTTAAGGTCCGAGAGGCATTGGACTACTATTATGGTGGATGTAGACAAAACAAAATATAATAGGCCCACCTAGACACCAAGTCAAACAAATAGGACCTTCATTTAGCACATAAAATCTCAAGTTGGCCTCTAGATTTTATTTATTATGCTAGCAAACACAAGTAAAGTGAAAGGATTTCATGCTAAGTGTGTGCATGTAAACAAGTAGCATAACGACAGTAACAAATTGAACAGACAGAATTACTAACAGACATTTTTAGCATGTAGATAGTTATTTAACTGATTTTAGATGGCAGAAATATTATTACACATGCAGAAAATAGTGAATTGCAGTTATAAACTAATTTTAAAAGCGGCAGAAAATTATCACGAATGCATGACATAAAATTTTTAGAGCAATAGTTGATCAGATTATTAATGCCGATTTTCTATTTAAATAACAAACAATTTATTAAATGCAGAAATTAATCAATAGCTGATTTTAATTGGGGTAAACACATAGCAAAAGTAGAAAATTGCTTTTTAGAACAGTAGCAGATTTTATCAAAGACAGATTTTAAGATTAAACAGGCTGGAGATTAATTGATTTACTTCAAGTGACCAGAAGATTATTGCAGATGCGGGATTAGCAAAACAGTGAGCAAGAGATGTGCAGCCGACTTATTTTTTAAACATGATGAAAAATTCATTGATTAGTCAATATCAACTTTATTAATTAAATCCTATGGGCAAGATTTCTAAGACATTCTAAAATCATTAACGTGCAAAAATTTCAAAAGAGAAACTTAATTATTAGATCCTACAAGCATGGTTTCTAAGTGAACAAGCCAAAATTAATCTCTGATCTTAATACATAAACACTATGCTCAAATTATATCAAAATTTATATAAATCCTATAGGCATGATATCTAGCACTGGCGAGACGTTTTAATACAGAAAAAAAGAAGTAGATTATAACAAATTCAAAATTTATTTATTTAAAGTTCATTAGCGATCTGGTTTATTTAACTGGTTAGTCAACATGCAGCAATTGCTTAAATCCGTTTAAACTTTAATTGATTCAAGTCAACTAATTAAGATGCTACAAAAATATTCAGAAAAGCAGATTGCGCAAATACTTGAATTTATTACGAGTTGATTGGTTTTAAAACAAGGCACGTTGTACACGTAAAGGATTGATTTTAAGTCCATTATTGCGATATTCTGACATGCTTTCCAGATTTACAACTCTAGCAATAGGTAGATTATTCATAACAATCACACATAGTAAAAATAAAACTAAGAAAAAGGAAACAATTAGCACATATTCCATTCCCCCCTAGATGATCCCCCAAAATACTTCACGTATATAATGGAGTTAGAGTTGCTACAAGATTATTACAAACCGCAATAAATAATAAGTACAAAGTAAAAAAAAAAAAACAGAAATTGAGTAATCTCGTATCATGGCGACTCTTCGATTTGAACTTCAAGTTCGAAACCTGTTTAATAGAATAAAACTCAACACGAGATCTTAGCATGATAATAACTATTAGATAGACACATAAAATAATTTACAGCAAACACACGCAATTCACCAAGTCATATAAAACCACGCTTCGGAGTGAGGGATAAGGAAACTAACCCGGATGCTCCTTTTTATTTATTTCAACCATGTATAATACGACCAATGCAGAAAATAAGATTAACTAATAAAAAGGAACTAACCAATTACGCAGTAAAAGAAATCAGCAATGAAGATCCACACTTAATCCAATAATCGACCCAAACACAGCAAAATAGCAAGTATAGAGGAGCTTTTTGTTTACCGGAAAACTTAATTCTATTTTAAAGAATAGAGAGAGCAATATGTATTTTTAGTATTCAAGTATTGAGCAAAGTCAAGATGTAATCTAAGTATGAGAGTATTTAACCGTGAGTGACCCCCTAGAGGTATCCGGAAGGGTCCTATTTATACTGGGTGAGAGGGCACTACCATAAGGAAAGGAAATAAACAATGAGTCAATTATAATAAATTTTCCTTATTTTAAAGGAGAGCCAAAATTAGACTTATTTTGATTTATTTTTTACCATATATAAACAAGTAAGAAATCTACCAATTTTAATTAAGGTAACATGCTCAATTTACAGACAGATGATATGTGAAATCAAGTAAGACAAGTGATAATTGATTCAAAGGGAATGCATGATTACAGCTCAAAATACGTCAATCGGGCAAGTAAAAATAGAGTGGCATACGGTAAGAATTAATTTCAAATTGTCAATTAGGTGACAAGTTAAACCAGCAAGCATTAGTCCAAATATAAGACAAAGAATCCAATAAAGGTATCAACTAAAATCGGAATTATGGAGAAATTCAAGCAAGGAGACCTATATGTATATATTTTATGTAGAAGGAAGGACAGTGAAGGCTTATCGATTTTGTTATATCAAGAAGGCGTAAATATATTAATCGTATCCTATAAACAGTTTACACCAACAGTCATTGTCACAAGAGCAATATTGATAAACAAATAAAGGTATAATCACAATGATCATGAAGCTAATTAAAATCTCTATCCAAATCTGCCAAAATCAGATTCAAGATGGAGGAAAACAAGCAAGAGGAACATTATGCAATTTCTTGCTATACTATTATTAATAGCAACTCCCAACTCAATCACATATAGCTTGAACATCAAAACCATATTAAACCGTGGCAAAATTACACTTAAATCAAGGCCGACTCAACAACATTGGGGGGCCTAAAGCGAAATTTAAGAGAGGGGCCCTAAATTTTTTTTCATCATATGTTCTTTTATTTAAAATATATTTTTCTAGCTATTTCAGATGCAAAGTCATTAAGTATTGTTTATAATCAATTTATTTTAATAATTCCTTTTCAATTGATAATATAGCTAATTCATTCAATCTATCTTGAGACATTGTTGATCTTAAAGAAGATTTAATCAATTTTAATTTCGAACGAAGAAAAATTTGGTTGAGGCAATGGTTATGAACTGTTAACACAATATGTGTATTTGGAAAAGAATCAAATCTTTTATTTGATTGAGTATTTTCATTACATCATTATCTTCTACTTGTATTGTTTATCTTTAACACTTTTACTTCAAAAAATAAATCTAAACCATCAATTCAGAATAACTAGTATGTGTTAAAGAAAGTTCAAGGTTAAGACAATATTTTAAAAAAAAAGGTTAAGACAATATTTTTAAAAAAATTTCATCATCTAGTAATCTCAATATTTTACCACTAAATAAGAAATCAAAAATATTTTTATATGCTTCAATTGGTTCAAATCTATTTTAAAGTGAAAAAATAGTTTGATCTACTCTACATATATAACGTAATCAACTCTAAAGATTCTTCGAGGGACTTAGTGATTTCGTTATCCATATTTTCATCAAATTGTTTCTTACGAAAATTATATTTGTATTCATGTCATATGCAATTTCTTTAGTAGAAATCATAGCACTTATAGTACATATAATTTATTTATTTTTAAAAATAATATATATAAGTAATTGTTTTTTAAAAATGGGGGCCCCAAAAAATATGGGGCCCCAAGCGATGGCTTTAGTGGCCTAGGGGTTAAGACGGCCCTGACTTAAATACACACACAAGATGGAGTTCTAACATAATATACTAACGAAAATATTGATATTAACATAGAACAGCAGCCCACATTATCAATATTTAAGTCTTAAAGGAAAGAGTTTATACCTGGGACAGATCTGTAAAGATCTGTCCTTATCGAAATACTTTGTGGATTCGCCGGAGGTCACCTGCCGGAGCTGCTGTTCGCTGGCCAGAGAAGTATCTGCCAGAGTCGGAGTTTGCTGTTGCTGGTGGCTTCTGCGGCTGCTGGTTGCTCGGAGCCCTCGCCGGTCGGAGGTGCTGCTGGTTGCTGTTTTCTTGCCGGTGGAGCCTGCTGCTGTTGCTGGTCCTGCTCGCCGGTGGCTGCTGACGGGAGAGAGGAGAAAAAAGGCGGAGAGGAGAGGAGGCGGATGGCGAAACGATGGAGGCCAGCAGCTGCCGGCTTCGTTGGTGGTTGTCTCGCCGGAAAAAATGGAGAGAACGAAGGTGAAGGATAAGAGGGAGAGGCGGCTGATCTTAGAGAGGAAGAAGAGGATGAAAAATCTTTTAGGGTTAGGAGTTCATTAGATGTAAAATAGGAAAATAAGAGGATCAAATCCGGACCATCGATTTAAAATTGAATAGACGCATGTGATTTAATCTTGGATGATATGATTTAGACGGACGGCTACGATTAAAAGAGGATATTTGAGATCTGAAAAATTGAGATAAGAAAAGGCTAAAATTGCAATCAACTATATGGCTATAATTGAAATGACAATTGAATTAGAATGGCTAGAATTGCAAGGGATTAGAGTAAGATAGGCTAAGTTTTAAATGATTTGGATGAAAATCAAAGAAATGCTATTCAATTAAAGTACTACATATTTTAAAATATTTCCATATATTATACACATCTAATTTCTTAAAACATTTAAATAGGTAATTATTTTCCGAGTTGAACTATCGATAAATATAAAAATAAAATAATTTAATTAATAGATACAATAATTTTTTATAAATCAAGCTTATTAAAATACAATTTTTTTTTTATTTTTTTTTGACAAAATCGACTAAAATTTTAAACTCGACATATTTTTAAAAATACGTATTTAATCCAAATAGCATTTCCAAAATTGCCAAAGGTCAGTCAAAATTGGGTGTCAACAACCTCACTGCATCCATCTTAGGAGAATACATCCATAAAATTATGTCAAAACTTTTGCAAAACTTTATTTTCAATTGCACAAGTCATGCTTTATATTTTATAATTTTATTATCGCACAATAATTCATTCATTTGTATCCCAGTGACATTATATCTTGGTATATGGATAAAATAAGTCCAAAACATCACTTTTTCAAGTGAATAAAAAAATATACTTGAATTGTATTTTCTTTGGCCAATCACTTATCTGTCAACTTTCGACATATTTAATATCAAGATCCTCATCGCCATTTATAATTTTAAGCGCTATATTATATTAAAGATATCGTCGATGGTTTATTTGATATCGATTCTAATTAGACATAACTTATCAAATTTTCTTTATTTTTCATCATTTTCAGGTACTTGAACCTTTGCCAAGGTTTTATGAAGTGTTATGTCATGGTGCTATTTCTAAAGCACTTGCCTCATTATTATGACCATCTTGATCATTTGCTCCTCTTCTTTTTCTTCTTTCAGATATTTTATCTTTCGAATCGATTTATCTATTACGCTTCAGGCATACCATAAATTATGTCCTTCAAAGATTTTTCTTTGGAGCATTTATAACTGGATTATAACATAGGGTCAGTGAATGTGACTGACAATTGATTTAAATTATTTTTTCAACGAGGATCATATCAATACCAATAATAATTCATTATGTATAAATTATTTTCCAGTTGCTTATCATTCCTCCCCCTAATGTTAGAGAATCTAACATTCGCCCAACCTTATTTGGGGACTCATCTTCGTGCATTGTGCAATGGTGGAGCAATGAAATTATATATCGCATATTTAAATTTTTAGATAAGAATTATTTGGTTCCTGACCCTGAATCAATTGTGATAGGGGAACCTTGTTGGCTTAATACGTACAAGTGTTGCTACACTTTAAATAACACATCTTATACCAAATTCCTTTGGGGAGTTTTGTTCTCATAACCAATGGTTTAGTTATAATTGAAGGCATATAATTTCTGCTTAAACCACTTGGATATTAACCAGCATCATCACTATAATTTTATAATTTGAAATGTGCTCTTGATTTAAATTCGAGCAAACAACCTCTGCAAAAATTAAATTGCAAGTTGATGATAAAGTGCATGTGACCATAACATACATGCATCTATCTAATAGTAAATGGTTCACATGACAGGTGAACAGGCCCATATTCACCTTTTTATATATTTCAAAATTTTGGGAGATACAATCTCAACCTTAGCTGGTACAGTGATAATTTTATCATGAGAATAAACAACGCAAGAGAATTCTTGAAGAATTTATTATTTCTTCAATATACATAACCACATGAATTCTCATTTATTTTCGTATCGTATTTGAACCGGGTGGTCGTCAACCGATCATGCCAACTGATATTTATTTCAATAAACTTCTAGTTTATTTTGCATGTGATTCCATCATCATACTCATATTTAGTTACCACAAAAAACATGAAAAAATGGGTAATCTTTCACATAAATATTTATAACCCACTTTGATTATAGTAATATGAAGATCGTAAATCATTCCATAATTTATAGTCTCAATATTATTATTTTTTACTATTTCTTTGAAACTTAAAAAGTTTCATTTAAGACTTACTACAATTTCAATAGCATGAGCAATTTTATTTCTTTGAGTAGTAACACAATAGCTCACCAAAGCTCACAATTGACATTTGATACTACCACATATTTCATAACATTGTTTTTGTGGTGAACATCTCTTTCAAGGAGAAATCTATATCATTATTGTCATGGTCAAAATCATTACAAGCAAAACTTGTTTCTTGATTTACTTTTGTCATTAGTATCTCCTCCCTTTTGTTTAATATTTGGCAAAATATATTTGACGTACAGAGATACATATTCAATGACAATTTTTTGTGGTCAAGAATTATTCCTTCTTTTGTCATTTTGATAGTTCATAATAAAATGTATCACACTATTTGTGATGTACTAAAAGTACTTGACCAATGACCACTTGTACCAACATAAAATTTCTTTATTTCTCTCTAACCTCTCATAGAGGTGAGTTGTGATATTTATTAAATCATACATGAGTATGTCCTTATTTATAATTTTCATCATTTCTTGACACATTCATTTTCAAGAATGGTCCACTTTTCATGATACTTGCCACAAGTCACATTCTCTTCAAGGAATTGACCATAATCATATATACATGCTTCATAATTATTCCTTTCATTAGAAGTTCATTGTCATGCTTTGAAATTTATTATATTCATATGACATACCTCGACATCACCTTTGGAAGTCAAGTGTATCACCACTTTTTCATCCTTTTCTTTGATGGAGGATTTATAAACTTATCAAATTATTAGGTCTCATATCAAACATGTTTCTAATGACCTTTCATACCATTTTGATGACATTCATATTTTGAAGGACTATTTGGAAAAATTACAGTGTTCTTCATTTTTACCACAATGATGATTATTATTAATTTGTCTTTTGTTACACCCACATTCATTATACAGTCTCATAGTCATCTTTTAGACTTATCATGTACTGCTACCACATTCATTTTTGAGAATGGAGCAAAATCATGTGTTTCATAATTTTCATCAAGAGCACATTAGTTTGCTCAGTCATCATTATGTCATCACTATGGTGCATTAGGACTTAAATCCAACATCTTACCTTCTTGATTCGATGAAACTTGAATTCATCATTTTACCCTTAACCAATGAGGTAATAAGTCAAGGTGTAACATGATTCACTCATAAACATTTAAAAGAATATTATGTTCACTTATAGAAACAAAATAAATTTGCTCTTTTATACTTCAATTCTCTTCTCTTTTGAAACAAAATTGTTAGAATTACATAAATCAAAGTTTAAAAATTGTTAAAGTCAAACAAATTAATGTATTCAATCTCTTTATATAACACATGTAATACAGTAAGTTGTTAATATATAAAACATTCAATGTAAAAGTTGAAACAAAGGCTTAAAATAATTTCTTCATATTCTAGTAGAAATAATACTAAGATAAATTATTTTCAAGTTATATATAGTCCCTCCCTTTTTTTTTCGCAGTAGTACAATTCCTTTACAAGGAGGGAGTAGAGTTGTTTTAATAATTGCAACTTTCCTTCAGTAACCCACATCACCTTTATAAGGAAAAATAATATAGGATTTTCAAAACGGAGAATATGCAATTAGATCTCAACAAGACATAAGAATTGAACAATAATATCATTCTTTTTGTAAATTAAGAAGTCTTTCCATCAATTTATTGATAAGTATGTGATTTAATATGAATCTTATGTAAGGCATCTATTAATTGCCTGCAATATAAATATATTGATGATAAAAATCAAATCCTTTCTTTGGTTCTAAAGAAAGTAATTACTTCATAGCAAAATCAAATTTAAACTTAACTTACCTTGACTCTCATATTACAATTTTTTTTTTGTATAAATAAATATATAAAAGCCACGATAAATTATCCATGGTGGAAAATTGCAATATCAAGATCTTCAAGAATCATACTCTATTATCACGAGAACAAGAAACAATCCAACAACTTGATTTAATTCTTAAAACTCATAGTATCTATTATTGGCCTTTTTAACTTCAAGAATAATGTTAAAGAACTTACTAGTAATGATTCAATTAGTCCAATAATTTAATCTCACCTAAAAAAATAGCCGATTAGAAGTAACTATAGATTCAACAAAAAAAGATCAAAAACAAATGAATTTTAGGAAAGAATAGAAGAGAATGGAATCAATATGAGATTATATCAAGCATATTACTTTTAATCACCCAAATCAATAAATATATAAACTACTCAATAATGATATTTTATTTTTTTTCTTAGTGAAGAAATTAAATTAAAAAAAACCTTTGGAGTAAGAGATCAACATGCGATTAGAACTTCGTAATAAAGACAAAATATTAAAATCATAAGAAAGATGAGAAGTATGCGTAGTAATTTCTTTCACTTACTCTTGCCCTTTTTTTTTTTACAAGAATAGGGATATATATAGTTGTATTACTTGTGCCCAAAGTGTAATACATGGATATCATCTTGCCATGTATATACTTTGGGAACCAAATATATCAAATGGCTAATTAGTATACACCACATGACATTTTATGTGTGTATTAATCTTACACCACTAAACATATTAATGTGAGCATCCAATTTACAGCAGAAACACTTCTTTCCACACTCTTTCCATCTGTTACTAACATCAAACTTACAAGTTATAGTGACCTCGTTTCAATTTATTTATGGTACTATTTTTTCTAGTCTACTTAAAGAAGTAATATTTTTTTTTTGGCATTTTCTTAATTTTAATTTTTGATATATCATAGTTAAAATGATAAGATTCAAATCTTAGAGTAAATTTCATGACAAACAAATATTTAAAAATAAATCTTTAGAATATATGATCAAACACTAGTTTAAACTCGTATTTAATTAGACTCAAGAACTTAACATATCCAATACTTGAAATTTGAATCAAACAATTAGAGAGAAAAAGATAAAATAAAATGAATATTTGCTTCTTAACAAAGTAGTAATATACACTTTGATTTTTCACATAAGAACACATAAATTGTAAGGTCCCTTTTGGGTTATCCTTTACACTTTACTTTCACCAAACTAAAAAAAAAAAAAAAAAACTAACACACCTTTTTTCACACATTTTCCATTTTTCTTTAAATTAAAAATACCCACTTTATATTTTTGACCTTTTTTCAAAATAATATGTAATTTATCTGTTTACAGCACGAGTAGAAATCCAGTGACACCTCGCCGTCGGTGATCCACCGGAAACCATTGATCTCTTACCGGCGGCGACTGATGAAGAAGAAGCTGACGACGAATTCATCGAAAACTCATTATC
This sequence comes from Solanum tuberosum, assembly GCF_000226075.1. Classification (NCBI taxonomy): domain Eukaryota; kingdom Viridiplantae; phylum Streptophyta; class Magnoliopsida; order Solanales; family Solanaceae; genus Solanum; species Solanum tuberosum. Next base: position 265,886 of record NW_006238947.1, read on the forward strand.
CGGTGACCCGAATAACTGTATATCGGAATTCTCAAACCGACCCGACCCGCCTGGAAGTCTCATGTAAGAACCCAATAACGGCGAATCATTATTCATCCATCTTGGTGAACCAGTAGCAATTTGGCCTCCATTTTTGTAATCCATTATTGCTTTGTAAACAAATGGAATTAATCCTTCCATTTTTGTAAAAAAAAAATATATTGGATTTTTTTTTGAATTTCGGTAGTTTAGTTTTATTTATTTTTGGTAATTTGGAGAATTTTGGAAGGGGAAGAGGGGTTTTTAAAAGAAGAGGAGGATGGCGTGGCGTAGTGGTTAGAGTCCAGCTGTCAATTCTTAGTCAAGCTGACAATCAAGCACGATTTAAAAAAAAAAAAAAAAACATGAGGCACGATTAGTATGGTAAATAAATGAACAGGTTTCGAGTTTGAGTTTCTCGGAATACGAAATCATTTTGATAGGGAGTGTTTTATCTCTAATGTGAAATTTTTTAATGTGAATTTAAATTTAATCGGACTTCAATATGGACATCGGGTGGGAAAGTAGGAAACAAAAAAAAATGTAAGGTAAATAATATGAAAAAATTAAGGTCCTATATTTATTGAGGTAATAACTTTTTTAAAAAAATTATACTAGTATTTAATAATAATTTGAGGTTTTTGTTTTTATTTATAATAGATACGCATATATATTTATTATTCGAATAGATATAGTTGGATAGAAATATTGTGTATGTGTGGACGTACTTATTAAGCGTGTGAATACAATGTATCTCAGTATA
>NW_006238947.1:267111-275002 GCF_000226075.1 Solanum tuberosum
TATATATATATATATGGAGATGTACTTCGTTCAAAACGATCTCACTTTCATTGTTACCATTTTTTTTTATTATTATTTTATTTATTCTTGTTAGTATAAGATTGTTAACCCTCAACCGTTATAATCCATATTGATGATTATCATTAGTACGATAATACTGCAAATGAATTTGAATTTAAATATCGTGTACCAGAATTTGCTTTAACATTAGAAAGTTGATTTGGAGTTTTGATATCATTATTGATAATTATTTGTGAAGAACAATTGGTAGGGTAATAATCTCGATGAAGTTTCGATGATGAGAATTTAATTTGATGGTATAATTATCAATTATGTAAGTTTTAAGTAAGATGATTGAAAATTCCAAGATATAGAAAAACTTTGACTTTGAAAATTTGAAGCATTGAAGAAACAATCGTGTTGCTACCAAAAGAGGGACTCTATAAATTATTCCACATAGTTCAGTGACAATTTTGATAATTTTTTCTTATAAAAAGGTTTATGAGTAGAAAAAATGCACTGCTAATAAATAAGGATATATCTAGATTAATAATAAGAGTATATTTGTGCCAACTAATTAATGATGAGTAAACTTGAAATATTTCGCAAAACAATGACAAATTCAAATATTTTCCCTATATTCATTAGCGAGTTACTAGTGTGAATTCTAATTAATTAAATCAACAAAATATATAATAAATAATATATTAGCTAAAATAAAATAAATATTAAAAGAAAGATAGAAGCGAGAGATTTTCCAAGTAATAAAACATTGAATAAAAATTTTCAAATGAAAGCTACTTCCAAACTAATTAACTTTATCGAAAAATTTAGTTATGTTGTAATCGTAGACTACCCTATTTTTTAATTATTACCATGGTATTTAATAATTAGTTTAATTACGTGAGGAACTTAAGAACTAACGTAAATTATCTTGTTTTAAATTAATCGAGTAGGACCTACTTTAAATTTATATCATCACTTATAATTGACATCTTTAAAGTAAGTTATACATCATCACTTAAATAAATCGTGTAAGGCACATAGTATAAATTTCCCATTCTATCACTTCTCACCAAATCTCACTTTATTATTCCTCTTAACACATTTTATAAGTAAGAGATATATAAATAAAATAGCATAATATCATAAATAGAATATAGAGAGGGCGGTGTATATCAGGAGTTGAGCCAGGTAAGATTGAGAAGGAACCTTCTTCAGCAGAAATCACATTGTTTATATTTAGTTAAAATTATTTTTTATGTATATATGATAAATGTCAAATTTTCTTTGACTTCTTCGTGAGTTCATTTCTTCATATTTGAAAAAAATTGGTGAAATTTTTTGGATCGACATTGTGTGTACGCAATCTTACTACTACGTTTTCTGATACACCTGATCAGCTCAAATAAAACATATTAAAAAATAAGTAAAATAAACATATAATAAAGAAATCCATACTAAAAACAATGGGGATAAAAACAACAGCAACGAATAAATGAATAATATAAACCAAAATTACTACTAATATAATAACTAAACCTAATCTGAATTAATTCCTTTATTTTATTAATCCTTAAACTAATAGCCATGACTTCTTTTACTCGCTTCCAACTTCCATTGGCCTGTAATAATATTATTATTTATGTGGTAGTTATCATTCTAGTTTAAAATAATATTCTTCTCAGTTTTATTTATTTTTTTCAAATGTTTGAAAAAGTGTTTATTGGTCACTTTGACTCTATTTTCAAAAAATAACTATTTTCATTTAATTTTAAATTTTATCGATGAAATTTCAAGATAATATTATGAACAGTGAAAATTTGAAATTTCATAGCAATGCTTATTTTTATTGAACAACTTTCACATATAGCAAACATAAAAATCAAATTTATATGCTATAGCTACAGTTTGTATAATTGTGCTCCATAGCAAACATTATGTTTGCTATGGAGCATTAAATTGTATAATTCGATGGCTCCTCTTCAGATCTGTATAATTTCGTTGGCAGACCATTTGTATAAATTGATGTTAGCCTATCGTTTGTATAAATTGTTGGCAGACTCTTAATTCAATTTTATGTGTTTGTATATCTGCATAAAATTTGAATTTGTATACAATTGAATCGAAATTAAACGTTTGTTTATCAAATCTCTCTCTCTCTCTCGCTTTAGACAAACATAAATTATACATTGTATTTTGTATAATTTGTGTTTGTATAAAGCGAGAAAGAGAGAAAGGCAAAAGAGAATTGGGCAGAGGAATATTTGTATTGTATATTTATAAGTGTATAGGACGAAAATATATGTATTCGCCTGTGTATATACAATTTTCTCTCACTTTATACAAACAGAAATGCAATTTATACATTTCTGTTTGTATAAAGCAAGAGAGGCGAGGGAGAGACTGGTGAGCGAGAGGGGAGAGTGGCGAGCGAGAATTTCAGGGAGAGAGGTGACTGGCAACAGTTTACTACGGGGCACAATTAAATCAAACTGTGGTTATAGCATTTAATTTGAATTAATAGTTTGTCAATTATATACAATTTTCCCTATTTTTTTTAATTACAAGAGTTGAAAATTTTGCGCTATTGACCCTCCATTTTTTTAAAAGTTATACAAAAAAGTGAGGTATTAATTTTGAAGTGGAAAATGAGTATATACGTGCCACATATGTGTATACAAGTTTTATAAAATAACATGAAATATTGAATATTGGTTAGTTGAAATGTAGCTTTTGATTACTTGGTGTCAACCATATCTTTATGAAATATTGATATATGATGATTGTATTGGAAGATTTCAAAAAGTGATAATACTTGCTGCCATTTTCATTAGAGCATATAACAGCTTAACCACAGCTTTACAAGCAATATTATTTTTTGTTATCTTTTTTCTTATTTAGGGTTTTTGAGAATGGAATCAACAAATGTGGAATAATTAAAAAAAATTGTTTGGCTTGAAGAGGAAATTTTCTAGACAAAGAGTTGTCACCTAATGACTCATAGATAGATCCATATTGACAAATTGGATATTCTTGATTGAGCAAAGATGTAAATATAATGCTCAGCTTTACGATTTAGAGCAGATTATCCCTCGTAAAAGAAAGTGATATATATGCATGTATAACAAATAGTGCATATATATCATCGTCATCTAATAAATGTCGTATATTTACCTTTTTCGTTAACAGACCAAATTTTTTTTAAAAAAAATCTTAAAATTGATTTTTAAATTCTTTAAAAAGATCACCTTATCAATTTTTTACTCACTCAAACCCAATCCATATTAAGAAAATCATAATCTTTCTTCTATTCAGACCTGATACAAATTCATTTTATGATTCTTCATTTGGGTCGGGTCTAAAGGTGTAAAAAAGGGTGAAATATAAAAATATTCAAGTCACGTGACATTTTTTAAATTAAAAACTTAATATTATATTTTTTTCAATTAAGTAAATATATATTAATGAAAAAGGTAAATATACATCATTTATTAGATGATAGGGTATATATGCATTAATATTTTTTTAATAAAGAGTGCGAAGTTAAAAGGGGTATATTTGCCCCTTTTCCCTTCTTGATTTAGTTACCCTTGCTTTTTTATTTTTCTTTTATAGCAAAGAGGATGAATGTTTTTTTTTATATATAAATATAAAAAACACTAAGAAATTTGATTCATAGTATCTTCAAGGAATAAAATTATTCCTATCTTGAAAATAAAATAAAAAGTGAAATAATTTTCTAGTAAAATGTGTACTTTTTTGCATTGTGCTATGCACATATTTAAAAAGTATAGTCGCTTACACTGTACGTTAATCAAATTTCTTAATCCTTATTAGTGATTTGATTAAGCACAGAGACAAGATTCATTAATTTTTAAGGGATTGGGATAAATGTTGTATTAGCCTAGTGCTTAGTGATTAATGACATTCACATACGTTTATCAAGGTTATCTCTGTGTGTTAACATGCTAAACGTCTAGAAATTTGAAAATTTAAGAGCCCAAAACATTGGTAATTTACTCCCTTTGTCTCAATTATATTTCGTTTTAGAAATCTAAGATAACTTTTTTTTTAATTTTATCTTTAGTACTCATATAAACACCTCAATTATGGATTGATAACACATAAATAGAATAAATATTCAATGAAGAAAAATTATATCCTAAGACATATATAAGAATAAAAATAGTTCAAAACCTACTAATTAAATGCTTTCCGTTCCGTATCAGTTGTCCACATTACTATTAATACTTATCCATTTACAAAACAAGATAGGTTTATTTATTTTTTCTCATTTTACATTTACAATTAATTATTTTCTGAAAGTGTAAATAAATTTGTAAAGTTTCAAAAAAAAATCTTAAGGTTAAATTAGTAAAACTATCCTTATCATTTATGATTTCTTAAAGAACGTAGAAAAAAAAAAGTGGACAACTAATATAAAAGAGATGAAATATTTTTTTAACAGTGTATAAATTAAAAGAGAAACATAACAAATAATTTGAGACCGAACAATTTAACATCCGTGCAATTGGACGTGTTACATTCTTACAAGGAATGGTTAAGTAGTCGTTTAGTAGATGAGAAGTCTCTTTATTTTTCCAAATTATAATTGTCGACAAGTAGATGTGAAGTCTCTTTAATTTTCTGAATTATATACATATATAAGGAGATTGATATAATTTTATAATTTGAACTACTATTTTACCTCATTAATTATTACTATTTCAACGACTTCGTCAACAATAATTGATAAATAGATATGACAGTATCGTAAAAACTTATTCACACAAAATTATTTACAAAATCAATAATATATACTTGACAATAATATTTTTACATAAATTTAATACTAACTAACCTGAAGAATAATATGAAGATCGATAGGAAAAGCAAGTAAATGATATATCGAATCAACTATGAAATACTTTTTCTTTATCGAAGCAAGTTTGATGGCCCATGATCGTTGTATAGATAAAAAATCTTTAACTTCAATTGACCTTCTAACTTGTTTCTTGATATGTTGAAATACTTTTTTGATATGATATTATTTAGGAATGTATTCTTAACGTGTGATGTATCGAAATTTCTTTTACTCAACTATGATTAATTTAACTAGATTCTCATTTGATTAATTTACTTTAATCACTTAAAAAAAGATTATTGCCATATATGAGTCATCATAAGAAAAATTTATGTCATTTACTATAAATGATTTCCCTTAACATCAAATTCTTTCTTGCTACAAAATTGAATGGTAATTACTAAAACAACTACTAAATGGAAAAAGTTTCAAACAGATAGCACTATAATATATAAAGTTCAATTTTGACCAAATTATTTCCTATTTTTGCACTATTATAAGGTCTCCTCCCATTCATTAATTAGTTTCTTAAAAGTGGAAAAAAAGAATCTTAGTTGCTTGTTAGACCATGATTTCAGAGATAATCCAATTTTTGTCGACTCTCTTTGAGATGAAGTCATTACTTGCATCATCAATTACTAACATATATCTTCTTTTATTTTATTATAATTTGCACTTTTTCTTTAATGATTCACACTTCGATTTTTGTTATTTCTTACAAAATAATGACATCACTCCTTTTGTTAAATAAAAAGGTCAGAGTACAAATCATAAAAATATAAATAGGAGATGGTGCAAAAGGCAACAGACTCCCAATTACTCTAATATTTGTTATATACTTCTATTAATCTATAGATATAACATGAGAAATTTGTTGACTTTATAATATTTGTTATATCGAATATGTAAATTTTAATAGTAAAATTTTAAATTAATTTAATTTAGTTATGGTAATTTATTAAATTTGATTCTCGAAAAGTGAAATGTGATAAATATTTTAGGACAATAGGAATAATCAAGTAGCCCACGGTATATTTCTAATTTTTTTTTAATTGATTAAGCTTTATATTGTCGTACTCATAGTGCGACGGCAAAAACTGCGTGTGCGTTTGTGCTTGGCGTTAGGTAAAGGAAGAATATAGAGCTCTTTGTGTTTGGTATGAATGAAAAATTATTCATAAAAATGTTTTTGTTTTTCTTATAATTTTTATCTGATGTGAACTTAAATTAATCGAGAACAATAAATTTAGAATATCACATCATAAAATAAAACAAATATAGTATTATAAGATTATCCCTTTTGAAAAATTTATTAGGTCATTCATAAAAACTATACAATTCTAGAAGTCTGATTAAACATTAGATTATTCGGGTAACAAAATTGAAGATGTTAACATAAATTTATTCACAATATTTATTTAAAAAATAAAATAAAACCAAATAAGTCTAACAATTTGAAACGTCGATTTAAAATACATTTTGGCTCAAGGGTGAGATAAATATATGATTAATTTGTTTATAAGTGACTACTTATCAATGAGTAATGAATCTAATGACCTTCCTTCAAAGAAAATTTCCAAAAATGGCTGATCAAAGCGTAGGATTCTCCTAAATTGGAAATTTTCCTTAGAAGAAACTTTGTTCGATAGAGTGGAGAAAGCTTTTAATTCCTTGGAAGGAAATATTTTTCACTTAAAAATAAGAATTATTGTTTTTTATTTTTATTTTTACAATAAAACATAGCCAAGGACTCCGCAACAAATTGTTATTTTTAACCAACATGGTTTGTCGTGGGATTGTTGGATTCCCCCTACTTTAATTATAAAGATCTAGGGTTCGAACTCCTGGGACTGAAAAAAAATTGTATTAAGAGCACCGCCCTTAAAAATAAATCTTGTATTATGCGAATTCAAATGTGATCAAACCTCAATACAGATACCAAATGAATAACCAAAAAAAAAGTGTAGACCATCTCATGTCAATAAGTTTACATTTTGGGGCTCAAATGTGGGACGTTATATTAAAGATGAAAGAATCCCAATTGTTTCACCAAACTTGTTGGTGAACCATAATTTATTAGTGATTATTATTATTATATCAGTAGTATAACACATATCAAAATGACAAACACAACCAATTGAAAGTAGTCATAAGTGAAGTTTAGTATCCCTCTTGAATTCACCAACCGTCCCATTTGACACCTCTAGTTTAGGCACATAAATGAAGTTTGGGCTTGAAATGGGCTTGATACTATGATAAATTCATGGCCCAATTTAAAGTTCTAGAAGTATTGTTATATGGCCCACTCTTGACTAAAGTCCCTTCGAAAAATTCAACTGGGCCGTCAGGAGATTGGCCCACTAGCCCGTGCACAAACCAAGGCCCAATTTGGTATCCTACCCAACTTAGTGCACAAATTTTGGTATGAACAATATTTCCAAAAGAATTAATTTGAATAACGCCTAATCGTTTAAATTAAAAATAGTCGACATATGTATTTGTATAACATGTCTATACATATACAATCGATATATAATCTCTTTACACATATTAGAAAATGTAAACATTGAGTCCAACCGTTTATTTGTAGAACGATCTCCAATTTCTAACGATGAAAAGTATATATTCTAAAAGTTAAGAATTGTTATGTTAATTGACACTCCGTTTCATTTTATTTGGCATGACTCATAGTAGGGGGGTCAATATAAATATACTTGATTTTCATTATGAATTTAAATATACTTACTTTAATTTAAACTTCTTCTTTTTGTACATATTTGGAAATTAACTACATAAAAAAAGTAGATCAAAGTAATTAATAATGAAAAAATAATGAAAAAATATTTATGAATAACGTGATTCGAAATAAAGGAGGTCTAATTTGAGCTAATATCCTCGCAGGAGAATTAGTATAAACCATATCATTTAACAAAATGTCAAGTGTAAAAGTTAATAAAAATAACTTATTCATGTTTTTGTGAATTATAGTTCTATTGATAAATTAGTTATAGGTGTGTGTGTGTG
>NW_006238947.1:275874-278118 GCF_000226075.1 Solanum tuberosum
GGGGGAGGGGGGGGGGGCGACTAGGCATGCTTGTTATGGGAATATAGGCCTTTGAGTCTTCTGGGTACATGCTTTAATTAGGGAGCATTTTACTAATGTGGAACTTTCTTATGCGAATTCGAATTTAGTTGGACTTTATTGTAGGTACCGAACACTGGAAAACCAAAAAAAAAGTACACCACATGTAGAAGGCTTTTTGTTTCGATAGTTGAAGCAACAAAAACACATGCACACATTGGGAACCCTCATGTGACGATCAAGGTTCAATATCGAAATAATTCTAGACGTTTTCTCTAACTTTGTCTGTGTCAATAAAGAATTTGAAATATCTCAAAATTTTCAGAACAGGTTCGAGTCAAATAACACTAATACGAAAATCCAAGAACTCGTTCGAATGGATATATTGGTAAAGAGACGTATTTGTCAATTTCCATATATTCTTTACTTTCATTTTCATGGTCCCAAAAGTTACACTATGTCAAAGCTTTCTTAAAAGAGAGAAGGATTATCATTTTCAAGCTTTGTCTTTGGCATGTGTAGATAATTCACATGACTCCAAGCACTTAAAAGCCAAAATTTAATCGTCCCCATTTCATATAAGTAGGTTGGTATGTAGCTAGACAAAGTCATTAATATCAAACTTTTGAAAACAAGCATATAGATATTTATTTTCTTGTTACATATGTCATATCATTATGTGAATGGTTTATATATGAATATAACTTTTCATTCATCTTACGTTCTTGTCCAAATCAAATTGGCAACTATATTTATTACTCCTAGCTACTATACGTATGTATCATGTCAACAATTATAGTAACAACATTTTAGTAACAAACAAGTTGAGGCCATGTAGCTATATAAATCCTCAAACATTTCCTATGCTTATTTATTTAATATAAACCCATCTCAGATCAACATTATACAACATATATATAGTGGAAGTGTGCCAAGTTCACAACATGGGTTGTGGATGGCGTACCTGATTTCCTTATATGTTCTTGAGTAATCAACGTCTCATGATGAGCTAAGGTTAAATTCTGTTAGAAATAACTATTATCGAAGTAACAAATTGGATATAGTTGATGTAGAATAGGAGTACTCCTAGCTAGACAAACTCTCCTCAGTCTAACCCTAGTCCAACGTGCGTCTTTGTAGCCTTGTGTATTTGTTGGATTTAAACATATCTCAATTGTATCAATATACAAATAAATTTTTTCTACTTTCAAAACTTTTTCATGCTCATTAGCTCAAGGTTTATTTTCTTATAATGATATTAGATTCAGACTCATTTTAAAACTTGATTTATCCAATGTTAAGTTTCCATAATATACTGATTGTCACACCTACTTGCGTGAGTTTTCCACCCTTATCGGTCGTGAAGGACACTTGATGATCCTTATATAATTTAAAATAATTATTCTCACCTTATAAACTAATTTTTGAGACTAACCTAAAGATTTTTTCCTAACAGATGTTCTCCTCAACTTCTTACTTGAAATTACGTACAACATGTGAAAAAATAAGATATAGTAAAAGTTTTTTTAAAAATAAAAATAAAAATGTGTGGCGAGTTAGGGACTTCTAAGTTGTACATATCAATACGTGCCATGTTTCTCATGGATGTTGGATTTGTCAAAGTTCAATAATTGAAATGGAAAACCGCCCTTTTCGAAATGACATGATGTATATGAAAATGATGGTGCCTTTGCTCTTTTTTGTTCAACTTGCCTTCCATTACACTCCAATAGCAACTCTCTTTTTTTCATTCCGTGTTTCATATTCATATTAAAATTTTAATAAATTTGAATGTGCGCAATCACGTACAACTTATATTAAAAAAAGAAAGAGAAAAGAAAAAAATGCTTTTTAACAATTCTTTTCTTATTCAGAACTCGAATCTAATACCTCTTACGAAGAGTCACACAGTCTTATTCATCCTATATCACCATGCACATTATTAGTCTTCAATAGCTACTTCTTCAATCCATCCTACTATGACCATTATTGATCTCCAATAGCTACTTATCCTATGCAAGATAACTCTTCATTCATTATTTATCAAACTAAACAAATTAGAATAAAATAGAAAAAACCTCTCCTCCCCTATAGTAGGTGAATCCATAATTTTCACTAAAAAAATTAAACATGAAGAAAATTATGTCATTGACAGAGCTAGGGTATTGTGAGGGTTCAATTAAACTCCTTCGATGTCAACAAATTATAATATATAATTATATATAT
>NW_006238947.1:279591-330076 GCF_000226075.1 Solanum tuberosum
TATATATATATATATATATATATAATTAAAAGTGTTTTCTATGTCTCGCTTCTTGACTTCTTTGTATGTTTATTTCTTTATATTTTAAACCCCTTGATAAAAATCATAAATCTATCAGTGATCTATGCACTATAATTTTTTCAATAAAGGATCATGAATTGATCACTACCCCCTTGAACAAAGATGACTTCCCCACTACCCCTAGAGACGAATTATATATATATGGTAAATTTAGTGGATTCAACTGAATCTATATTAAAATTTCTGATCAGATATCGTTAATTCTAAATATTGAATTCTCTCTTTTCTTGATTTCCTTTTTCAATTTTCCATTTACTGAAATTAAATAAACTAAAACTAATCTTCCTTCTTAGTGGACTTCAACAACACAAATCACGAGTCTATATTACTGATCATAAGATATATGAAGTTCTAAAATCCCTACATTAAAAGTTTTGTATAATCTAGTTAATATAGTTATAATTATATTGTTATTAATAAACTACTTAATAAATCAAAACTATTCCATAAAAAAATTATTTGATTATTTAAATTGTTTATTCATTTGATTGTGTATTCTACTCACCCACCAAATGCAAATTGAGGTGACTTTTGTTTTCTAACTCATCCAGTCTCGAAGAGGTAAACTTTTTTATCGGATAAAAAGGAAATTTGTCTCAAAGTGAAAATAGTAGTAATCATAAAGCCTTATTTAAATGTAACGATTCATCTAATCATTTTTGAGTATTACAATTCCTTTCTCCTAAATGATTCTTCTCGTAAATTTAAAATATAATATATGACTTAGAGGGATGGGTGATACGATTTTCAAAATAATCAAATATGTTTCAGAGATCAAAAAATAAATAATTCGGAATTTATATGTATCGAGATGACCAAAAAATTATAATGTAATTCATTATATAAAAGATTCATCAATTCTGATAAATCATTGTCTTCTAGATAATATTGATCATTTGCTGCTATGTTTGACATGACTTTTTAGGGATATGCTTTGATTTTGATTTGATTTTAATACGTGGTGACAAGAAATTTAAAGTTCCATTGCTAAATTATTTTTATTTATTGTAAATAAAGTTTCTAAGTGGCTTTCAACTTGATGACACTCAAATCATCAAAGAATTTATGGGGGGAAAACCAAGGAAGAAAAGAGAAATAAAATTGATATCTAAAGTCATAGTTTCGAAGAAAAGAGAAATAAAATTGATATCTAAAGTCATAATTTCGAATCATACATTGGCCTACCCGCCTATTAATTGAAGAAAGTATAATAGTTGCTTTTATTAAATTGATAATATAACCTCTTTTTTTGTTTTGTTTTTAATTCGATATATGGTATTCGTTTTGGTGTTTGATGGATTTTGAGGGTTAATTTCTTGAATAATCATCTAAGTTACGTTAGTTGTCTATTAAAAAATTGCTTTTATTTGTTTTGGATCGTAAAATTATTTAACTTATTTTTTTAAAAAAAGTATTATAAAAGTCTATTTTTTAATTGACGTCATGTCATATTAAAGCAGCCCTCATTTTTAAAAATAATAATATATAAACTCATTTAACTCAAGACTTATTTTCATTATAGTAAACCCGATTAAAAAGATTCAATTAAGAAAAAGTTTTAATTTACTCAACTCCTTTTTAATTGTGTCATCTTAATCGGTTCAATAAGATAATAATCTAACTCATTTAATCTCTTCTTGTTCATAATGTTGAAGCAGTAAAACATTTTTTCTTACGAATTTTGCGTTACAATATTTTTATTATAAGAAACTATGCTTTAATGTACCATTTGTTTGAGTAACAATACTCTTTTTTCTTCTTCAAATTTATGAAGGACATGAAAATAATAGATATATGAGTTAAAAGAAATAAATATAATTTTAGTACATAAAATATTTAGTAAAAAATTAAAAGATACTTATTACTTTAAGATATAATTGTTTGTGATAATTTGAGAATATTTTTCTATTGGTTGATTTATCTTTGGAAGAAAGTATTCTCACTGATATTATTACTTATAAGATTTTTTTTTTATTATGATTGTACTTTTTATTGTGGTTGCTATTTTTTTCTTTCTCCTTTGTGTTTTCCCATTGACCCTTAATGATTGCTCATGGACGTATAGTAATTAGAAGTGGGCAAGTTACATATTTCACACGACAAATTATATTCGTTAATTAAATATATAGTTTTTTTTTAATTTTAATAAATAATTATAGAATATAAAATTAATTCCATTATTAGAAGTTTAATTTGAGCATTGAATAACCATTGTAACCATTGTAGTAAAAATTATCCAATATAGCCTTTGAAATTTTTTAAGGTTAATATATGGATCTCTAGAAAAGAAAAAGGAAAAAAAAGCATGAAATGTGTATAATGACAATTGTCTTTTAAAAGTCAAAACATTTATGAACGATTTCATCACCCAAAAATAAAGGTAAAGGAAAAAAGGCTTGGGGGGACAACAATTCACCTAAGAAATTGATGGAACCATATATACATATTTTCGTCGTTTGATAAGGTGTATAAAAAAAGTATTTAATAAAATGTATTAGTAATGTTGAAAATAGTTTTATTGTTTAAAGTAGTATATATATTTCATCGTTTAATAAAATTGATGGAACAATCTTTGTACCATTTTTATTAGTTCAATAACATATTCGAGTCTTTTTTCCTTTTTATTATAAAGAGTTTGTTTGAATTGACTTATTTTGAATGTTTCTAGGTCAGAATAATGTTTAAAGTAAGAAAACTTAGTTGCACTAATAACTTTACATATCCTCTCTGCTCTCCAACGCATCTCATTTTCACTCATACTCTTCATTGCCCGCATCCTCACCATCACATACACCTACTTCACTATTCCACCTTTCATAATATTTATCTAAATTACATACAAATAATTTTAAAATATATTCTTTTACTTATTTAATAAAAAAAAACATATCTTCTTAGAAAATATTTTTCAAGAAAATGCCTTTCGTCGTACCGAAAACACCCTTAGGTTGGATAAATTAGCTTCCTCTCATTGTCAATCCATTTTGTCGGTCTTATTCAATTTTGTCGAAACAAATATCAAATGAATTTATCAACTTTTTCTCTGTCCCTTTCTTGATACCTCCCTCTTTACCTATTCTTTTAACCTTTAATTTTTTTTTAATTTTTTTTGTAATAATAGCGTAAATTTTATTGAAAAAGATATCAATAATATAGGTCGCCTAATTAATTGAAGTATATATTCGATTAATCGGGACAACTTTCTTTTTCTTAATTTTTTTGTCAAGTTTAATATAGTCTTATTAATCAACTTTAATATATACTACCTATTAACTTTTTTCAAGCCATTGATTCATTTTTAGTAAGAATCATCTTATTAAAAAATGTTTAATTGGTCGGTAAATACAACTTAAACTTAATTATTTTAAGAGTTAGTCACGCAAAATATTAATTAATTAAGGAAAGGGAGCAAAAGATATGACTAATAATTAATAAATTAAATTAAAATCTAATTAATGACGCCACAACTTAATTATTGGCCTTTGGTTGTACTTTAAACTATTTGCCTTTTGGAGAAAGGGGATCCAAGGAAAGAGAAAGAAAAAAAAAATTGAATAGTAATTTGGACCGAGTGAAATACATTGAACTTGTAGTGATAGTGTCTCTTTCACACATATGTTTAATGAAAAATGGAGTTGTCTCCCTTTAAAAATCAATAGTATACCATTTGACAATATTTTTTGTTGTTCGGTATCTGTATTGGACACGATTAAATTTAAAATTGTGCATTGCAGAGTTTATTTCTAGGGATGACACTTTTAATATGATGTTTTCTATTCTCAGGCAGTGGTGGATCCATAATTTTTTAGTTATGGGTGCTTAATTATTTCTAATTGGGAAAAAGGACAAATATACCTCTGAATTATCGTAAATGGTATGCAGATACCTTCCGTCATACTTTAGGGACATTGGTGCCCTGCTGTACCAAAAAACTAGAGCATATATGCCCTTCACTCTAACGGAAGACTAAATAGGGACACGTGACACAATCTTATCTGTTGATCCGATATTTAATAAAATGTCGGGTCGGTGGATAAAATTATGACATGTGTATATTCGTTAGTATAAAGGGTATATATACTCTAGTTTTTGGACGGCAAGGACACCAATGTCCCAAAAATATGACGGAGGGTATCTGCATACCATTTACGATAGTTCAAGGCTATATTTATCCTTTTTCCCTTTCTAATTTGAAGCTGCTATTAAAAACTCAATATACATATTTCTACGAATTACTAGATTTCCTATATAAATAATAGTGTTGGCTCTAAAATGTAATGGGTGCTCAAGCACCCTTAAGCTTAAATGTAGATCCGCCACTGTTCCAAGGAGCCATAAATTCAAACATGAGACATCTGATGAAGGGATCACAACTATTCCACCTCTACGACCTATATTTGTAGTAGTTTTTTTCTTCTTTTAATTAATCATTAGCTTTCAATGGTCCTTGTTGTTGTTTTGTTATACCTTTCAAGAAATGATTTCCCTAAAAATTCCAACACTAAGAATCATTCAAGTCATCATCTATTTTAGTATTTAACAAAAAATTTAATGCTAAGGTCAGATCAATTGAACAATTTGTTCAATAACTCAATAAACAAAGCTCTTATGTATACAATAATTTTCTTAAAAACAATATTATTTAAAAACCAAACATGCAAGTTATGTGGATGGTAATTCTTTTTATTTCTCGAGGTATAATGACAAATCAAAAAGCTCAACTATAACTACTTAGGTTTTGGACAAGTTTTACAAACCACTAGAAAACACAATTAACTAACGTTTGCTCAAAAATTGCACTGCAAACACAATTAACTAACGTTTGTTAAAAAAATACACCTGTAATTTGTTTTCCCCACATCTATAAAGATAACTAATTGAACATTAGATTATAGTCATATCCTAATGTCGCAATTTTTTAATTATTCAGTATTTAAAATTTACTAGCCCGATTAATCTATTTTAAATCAGGTATGACAAAAAGGCATACCATATTCCCAACCGAACTTGAGACCTTGTGCTACTATATATAGGTATATGCTTATGGGTAAAAAAACTTAAATATACAAATAAAGTGTCTTAATTATCACTAAATAATAAGGAGGGTATTTTTGTAATCAAATGACTTTTTCTTCAAAATTATATAATACATGATATTTTCAGTACAACAAATCAAATAGTAAATAAAAATAATAATATCAGAATAACTAATCTTAACATAACTTGTTTTCGAACTGAACCACCCTAAAAGGTTAAGTGAGAATCTAGTTGTTGATTTTCTAATTAGTCAACGAAATAATAATAAATCTATTAAGTTGACATCAACTCATTATTCCAAATTAAATACAAGTATTATTTATACGTGTTACGTTATTCAACGTTAAAAGAACTTATACATTAATTAATTTGTCTTTCATAATCAACAAATTATATTTATTTTGAAGGATTAACAAATGCGCATTGCAGAATGGTATCGACGGAAATATTTATTAATATCTAGTTGGTAATTAAGTTGACTTGATTAATAAATATTGTACAGGTTGTACCTAGAGTAGTAGTACAAGTTCAACTCCTATTTTGAGTTTGATGTAAACATTGTTATATGTTTAATGTATATTTAATTGTCAAATTTTAATGTTCTTAGATTATACTAATAAATAAATGTGCATTATTCAAATTTTAATTATAAATTCATCTTCGTTGTTAAGTGCTTTTATTTAACTTGGAAATAAACACTTCTTTCTTGCCATCGATGAGTATTGTGAAATAGCCGAAACGATTCAATGGAATCGATGACCTGGACATAAATTCTAATTAGATATTTGGATATGCGATTTTATTTCACGATTTGAAATTATGAGATGAATTTAATGTTAATTAGGACATGCGATTTTCATCTCATGATTTGAAATTTCAAATTCTCCAACAAAAAAAAACTTGATTTTGAGAATCTTATATCATGATTTCACGTTTTTCAAATGCAAAAATTAACCCACACATTTATATTTTTTAATAAAAAAACTCACCATTTTATAAATACTTTTTTGCGTGACTACTCAAAAAGTGATGAAATATATGCACAAAATATGAGCATAAAAATATTGATCAACAAATGGCTCAATAAATATAGTACACAATAACTTATGTTCAATTTTACTTTTTTATCAGACTAATGTTCGATCAATAAATCTTGTATACTTTTTTTTAGAATAACCTTACGATAGTGTATTATACTTTTGTTATTAACTTTTGTTTAGTTAGTAAGATTATATAAAGAATTGAGATAACTTGATAGTTTCACAACTTAATAGGGTTGTTATATTTATGAGCAAAAAAACACAACTTGAAAACTTAAATTACACATCCATACAAAACTTTAACTCATCTCATCGGATATCATATCATTATTTCAAATCATAATTTCATCAAATATGGCCAAATGAGCCCTAAGAAAATCATATTTACTTAAAATTATTATTTTCACATATCTAATATTTTATATTTACTTAAAATTAATAATTTTAATATATATAAAAAATAAAATTAATAATAATAAAAAATGAGGTGTTGAATCTAAAGCAATTATTTTAGTGACCTCCTTTGAGCCGACCATGTGAAATGGTTGAAAACTTTCCATTATTAATGATCTCAATTAGAAAACTTTTGGCTAATGTACGATTTACTTTTTAAAGGCAATTTAATTTCATAAAATTCAGATTAAAATTCCAATTAATTTAAATCTGAAAAATATCAGACAAGGTGACAAAACAATGTACAATTTACAATGCACATGTTACATACAATAAAACTACAAAAAGAATAAAAGAAAAAGGGAAGAAAAATACCACACCACCTGCGTAAATGGTGGATACCAATCTGAATTGTGATGAGATGGTTAGAATCCTTCATTCTTAATTAAAAGTTTCAAATTTGAAATCATTGTCTCAAAATAGACCTTGCTATATGCTATTCAAATATGCTCAGACTTTAATACGAATATCCAACGTCGATTAGAAAAAAAAGGGTGGGTGGGGTAAAAATGTGGGACCGGAATCCCACTATTTGTTAAGGAATCATTGAAGCCAAGTGTGGGGCAATTGAAATACGAAAAAGCCAAAACTACACATTATCTTTAATCCATTACCCACTCACCACATACTTTTATATATCAGCAAAATAAAACTATAATTGTATGTTAAAATCATAAATTTCGAATGTATTTTTCCTTTTTTAAAATTTTCTTCACTATTACATGTCTATCACACAAATTATAATGGAGTATTAATTAATATTCTATTCCATTTTAATTCGTGTAAAGTTATTAGTTTACCACAAAAAATTAATCAAAATTTATTAAATAAATTTAATATTTTTAAAATTAAAATTTAGATTTTTAAAATTATAATACAAGAAGTTACAGATTCTTCTCATATTAAAATAATAATGAAATTCATTTGAATTTTAAAAAATAACTTACATAAATCAGAATGGAGAAAGTATTTTACTATTACAATCACCATGCCAATTCACAATTTATTTAAATAGAAAAAAATCATTTTAAACTATGTTTTATTATTTTTGTAAGTATGTTTTTTAATACTTGTGGGCTTGTGGCAAATGCTATTATTACATTATTGTTATTATTATTCCTCCTGTTTTTTTTTTAAATTTTATTAATGTCTTGTTTTTCTTTTTTTGCTTCATTATTATATTATTGTTTACTTTTTCTTTTGTTTTTAACATGTCATTTTCATTACTATTATATTTTCATTGATATTGTTCATTTGAGTTTAGGTGTAACGGGTAATATTTTTACCTTTACGAGATAAAAATAAAACTACATACATAAGAAAATTTTATATAATTAAAAATAAGATTTACAAAAGCATTATAAAATCCGATCTCCATCTCTTGGCGCTTTATTTATACACACAATGCTCTGAATTCTCAAAAGAGTCACTTCACGCTTTCCGCAAAGCCATCATCTTCGGCTCTCTCTCTCTCCTCGTTGCCGCCGGTGCAAAACAACACTGAGATTCCTGCCGGAAAATGAGTTCGTCGTCGTCGTCGTTCTTCGTCTCTTGAAAACTCTTCGCTGTACTCATTTCATTGATTTACTTTCATAAATTGCGTTGTGGAAGTAGAAGAAGGAGTTCAATTCGAGTTACTAATTATGGACGCTAAACAATTCGAAGTTTACAAAAGTTCTTTCCTTTGAAGCTTCTCTCTGTTCGTCGAACAATTAGCTTAGTAAGTGAAATTTTCACCTACCTTATGTAAATGTTCTCTCTTTTGTAATTACTGTTTTGCTTATCCTTATGGTAGTGTAGAAGCTTTGATTTGTCTGCAACAGTTGTATACTATTGTTTTGGTTGAATCGAAGTAGATATTTGCACACTAATTTTGTTGAAGTTGAAAAAATATTAGCATTTGAAGTTTAGATTGGGGAAAAAATTGTGGATGAAATTGTGTTTGGACCTGTTAGTTCACTTGAAAACAAAAGTTTGTAAATGTTGAAAATGAGTAGAAATCAGTATTGAAATACACTTTTAAGGCATTAACTCAATATTTCACATGAAATTCAAGTAAAGTATCTACAGATACTGAATTGTGTGCAATTATTCAGTTTTTACATTTAAATCAGCTGTCAATATCTTTAAAAACTTAAATTTACTAGTTAGTTCACTTGAAAAAAAAGTTTGTAAATGTTGAAAATGAGTAGAAATCAGTATTGAAATACACTTTTAAGGCATTAGCTCAATATTTCACATGAAATTCAAGTAAAGTATTTACAGATTCTGAATTGTGTGCAATTATTCAGTTTCTACCTTAAATCAGCTGTCAATATCTTAAAAGCTTAAATTTACTAGTTAATCTGATTAAATTTTAGAAAAATATATATATATATAAATTTAGCTGCACTGATTTGGTGCAAAATGAGAGAAAGATAGAACTTTAGAAATGATATCATGTTTTTTTACTTGGTCTCAGTAGGATAAGAATTTCAAGAAATTAATGTGTTCTCTTTTGTCTCCAAAGTGATAGATTAGCATCGAGAAACCACCAATTCAAACTGCAATGTCAAAATTTTAATATTTGAATTTTTTTAAAGAAAAAATTATTTTCTTTTGACTAAATTGAGTAAAATTTTAACCTTTTTTTAGTGGTAAATTGTGATTTCTTCCTTAATATCTGTTGTGGTGAGTCAATTCTTGTGTTTTACTTAGTTCAAAGTAAAGTACCTCCAAGAAGCTAAAAGCCTTTCTGAATCTTTTGTCTTGGTGTAAAGATTGGGATGTAAATGATGAAACATGAATTTTCGATTTTATTAGCTCCTTAAGTTTTTATATCGTATATCTTCTGGATGCGTTATTATTACTGTATAGTTAGTTTTTGACTTCATGTATTTTAACTTCCCTTGCATTTAACTGGAGTATATTATCACTGTGTGAATTTTCTCCTTACAGTTTATCCCGTGGATCTGGCTTTGAATTTTGGATTCTCTCTCGGTTATTTAGTGGAAGCATCGAGTCGCTGTGGATAGGATTGAGGCTTCTTCTCTGCTTGTCTCATTCTTTGATCAGCATTTACTGCATTATTTGCTTCTCTGTTGGTGTTAAAGTGATGGAAGTGTTCTCAGCCTTGCTATCTTCTTAATTTCCTGTACTAAATCCATTTTTATGCCCCTTGTATCAATTTGCTTTCTGATAATTGGAGAGATCATCAAAAGAATGGACATGTTGCTTTTGACTTCAACTGAACCCCCAATGAAACGCAGAGCTGGTTTATTTATAGTTCAGGCTGGGCGAGGATCATATCGAGGAAGTTAGTCTGGTAGTTGGTGGTAAATTGGGTTGCTATTTTCTGAATTTTGGAGCTTTTGATTTATTTAGAATAAAGAAGAATGAGTGCTGCTTCCTTGAGGCATTTCCTGGAAAGTCTCTGCTTCAAATCTCCATGGAATTATGCAGTGTTCTGGAAGCTTCAGCACCAGTGTCCTACGTAAGTTGTTTCTTAGCCCATTTCATTGCGACAGTTCAGTGCCCTATCTAGCAAAACAAGGATAGAAAAAGACAAAAGAAGTATATTTTCAAGGAATCTGAATTATTTTGTGTTCAGCTTAGTGTATGTTTCCGCAAGCCATCATACTTGATTTGGACCAGTATGAAGTTCCTATGGAGAAAATACAATGCTATACACCTTTTTGATTACATCCATCTTTCTGTATTCTGTGAAAATTTCCTCTCATTCTATTTATTTTGCAGCCCATGAAGAAAATAGGATACTCTTTGTATTTGCTTAATATTTGTCTTTGTACAGGTTGTGTTACTGAATCAAAAATGTATTGCATTTGTAGCATTGTACTAGATCAGCTTATTTTTTTTTAGAGGATTTAGTCTTAGGTGGTTTATAATCTGTACATGCACTGAATGGTTGAGACTAGTTGCTCACTTACATTGGCTCGACTTACTTTTGCAGCATTTTGACATGGGAAGATGGATATCTGGATATTCCGGGTGCTAGAGAACCTTACAGAAGTCAAATTGGCAATTATTATAGCAAATACTTGAATGAGTTATCCCCAAACTGTGGGTCAAGATCACATAATGGATATTTGGGTGCACATCCAATTGACTTAGCCATGGCTGAGATGTCAAGTACTTATCACATTGCAGGAAAAGGGTAGATCATTGATTTCTCTCTTTCTGGCTTCTGTATTTTTCTATTTGTTATTGAAATAGTAGCATAATTAGGCTTTCCTTATTAATTAGCTTCAGAAAAATTGACTGAAACTGGCTAGCAATGTCATGAGCTTTTGTGGCATTCATTCCCAGTGTGCCCTTATTTTCCCCCACGTCCCATTCTATCAACAAATTTTCTATAATATTAATAATTTATTGATCTAGATCAGCTAGAAAAAAACTAAGTTATCCACCATCTTGTTGGAGGAAGAAGAGAGAGAGGGGGGCTAGCCATAATCTCTGTCAAAAGCAAATGGGTTTACGATTTCTCTTATAGACGGTACAAGATTTTTCTGGTGCTGGAAGACCAACTTATGGAAAGATCAGAGTGGTAATAACTATGGAATAAATCTTAGCATACATTTCAGGTTCGATATGCCACCACAGTGGACGAGTGAAAGCCATACTGACTTGTGAATTTCTGCATTCATAAACCAATATTTTCTCTTTATTCTTGATGGTTTATTAAGCAACCACTTGGATACTCTGCCTGACTTACTCCTCGATATGTGGTCAAGTTTGGATCTCCATTGCATCGTTATCATTCTTATTACTTAATCATGATCCTGATAAGCTGAGAGCTATTTTTGTTGTCATCTCCTTTTCTTGTATGATATCAAGAGTCAACTTTATTGTTTTCCTTATGTGTCTTTTGTTGAAAATGAAACAGGGTGGTAGGTGAAGTGGCATCTTCGGGCATCCCACGCTGGATTTCTTCTGACAGTCTAGCACCTGCAGAGCTTGGGTTTGATTCTGTTGCTGAGGTACATATTAAATTTGACATCTTTGCTTCTGGGAAGTGTAATTTATTGCTTAACTATTTGGTCCTTTTCTCAATTGAGATGAACCCATGTTACACTTAAACACTCTGTCGACGGGGCCAAAACTGATGTAGCTTGATGAAATGCTGCTATTCTGCCCCCCATTAGCCGGACAAAGTTATCCATTTCTTTTTATAGTAATGGGGTCTCTTCGCAGGCCCAGCTTTTCTTCTTTAACTTTAGTTGGTTAAATAAAAAGGTTAACTAATTTGGACCTCTTCGGTTAATGTAGCACAAAGTGATTTTTAGTATTACGGATAACTAATTTGGACCTCTCCTGTTTATGTAGAACAAAGTGATTTTAGAATTACGGATAACTAATTTGGACCACTGTTAATGTAGAATAAAGTGATTTTTTAAAAGCTATGGATAAATTATCGTTACCATTTTCAAAAAAAAATGAATATCGTTACCATTTTCAAAAAAAAAGCTATGGATAAATTTCTCAAATTCTATTTATTGACTTGAAGCATCATTGATGGATTGATTGATTGAAATTTGTTGCAGTGTCCAGATAAGTGGATGCTTCAGTTTGTCACTGGCATTAAGGTGAGTTTGTGTAGCATAAGGTTTGAGGCAGTTTTATTCATCTCTTGCGTTAACAGTATTCCTTAAATTAACCATATAAAATATCTTTCTTTTTCAGACTATATTGCTGGTACCTTGTATTCCTTATGGTGTTCTTCAATTAGGATCAGTGGAAACGGTATGTCATGTTTTTGATATCACAATATTTCCAATATCTGAACTTCATTGGATTTTTTTTTTGCCAAGTGATTCACAAAGTTATTTCTGATGCTCGTCTAATGGAAACTTAAGCAGCATATGAAACTTCATAATTATATTTTAGACGTGATTTCTAAGCTTTGGGGTGGCCATAGAGCTACAGGATGCCTCATTTACTTTTTTATCCCTTGCATTGTGTATGTGCTTACATGCAGCGGTATCTTTATACGGTCATTCACACAATACTGTATTTCTTTCACGTAATCAGGTAGCTGAAAACATGGAGATAGTTACCAATTTGGCTGAAGAATTTGATGCCCATTACAAATTTGTGGAGAGCTTTTTACCTGGTGGAAGAAGCCGTGAATTTCTTCTACAGTCAACTCTCTCAGAGACTTTGAATATACCATCTGCAACTACCACAAATAAGGTGAATGAAGATGATGTAGCTGCTGATATACCAATTCTGAAAGAACACAAGTTATCAGCTGCATTTCCGATGACTTCTTTAATTGAGGTTCAACATCCCTTTCAGTTATCTGGACAGCACATGCAAAATATCCTCGAGGATGAAAATGAAAGCATAACTAGCAAATTTGTTGAACACTTGCCAAATGTTCTCGAAAATGCAAATGGAAGGGAAATTGCCATGCAACATGTGGACATGATTAATCTAGTGAAGCATCTCGCTCATGAATATTCTGATGATAATAGATCAGGGATAACCGAAAGTAGCTTCGGTAGATCTACTTGCCATACAAAAGATATAGATGCCTTTTCTTACTCTAGCTGCAACGTTGGTGGAGTCGGTGTTTCTAATGAGGTAGATTTTTACTTTGATGGAGACATGCTAGATCCACGATCTCTTGGAATGGATTGCAGTGACACTATTCTCGGAAATGTAAGTAATTCTTTTAGCTGCCCAACAGAATGTGAACTATACGAAGCCTTTGGAAGTACAATCCACAACTTGTCTGGCTTTAGTGCAAATATTGCTAGCAAATCCATCTATACAGAAGATTGTATGTTTAATATTGAGCCATCATTTGGGCAATCAAATGGATGGAATCTGAAAGAAGATAATACAGAGAATCTTCTGGAAGCTGTTGTTGCCAGTGCTTGCTGTTTTTCTGATGATTACTCACTACACAAAGTGGCTGGTCTGGAGTCCTTAAACATGTCATCAGGAAAACCTGTCCCTTCTCGTAAAAGGCAAAATCAATCTGCAGAAAGTGATTCGGTTGGAGAGGCAGTTACACGAAGCACTCTTACATCGGCTTCTGCTGGGGTAGACAAATATGCTTCGACCAACTGTCTGCATTCTGCTTCTTCATTTGATTGTGTTGCCAGTGCATTTAATGAGGAGCAGCATCAGAGAAAGGTCTTTAGCTCTTTGAGTTGTCACAAGGAGTCAAAAGTATCTAATACTAACAAGAGAAGGAGATGGTCTGGTGATAGTCATAAGCCCAGACCACGAGATAGACAGTTAATTCAGGACCGGCTTAAGGAATTGCGGCAACTTGTCCCTAGTGGTGCCAAAGTAAGTCTAGCTTCACCTTAGTTCTATTAGGTTATTTTCTTGTACCTAGGATTAAAATAACTTTTTGTTTTCTCCCTGCAGTGTAGCATTGACAGTTTACTAGATAAAACCATAAAGCACATGCTATTTCTGCGAAGTGTTACTAATCAGGCTGATAAACTAAAGTTCCAGTCTCAGATAGAGGTAATCATTCCGTGGTTCACATATTCATCTATTATTTACTTGGTTTTTGGTTGCAAAGTATTTTTCATTTCGAGTCTAATTTCACTAAAAAATGTTATGTCGAAACCATACCCTCTGCTATCTTTTTCTGCGGGTCCATCATTTTGTCAGGTCCTAATTTCATTGATCCATAAGTACTGCAGGTAGACCCTGACAAGAGCCTTCAGTCACCTCAAGTAAAATCTAGTAATCAACAAGGAACCTCTTGGGCTCTAGAATTGGGAAGTGCGGACCAGATATGCCCAATAATTGTCAAAGATTTGGAATACCCTGGACACATGCTTATAGAGGTATATCATATGGCTTCACTAGTCCTAGTTTCTTACTAGTTTTCGCGTTATAAAAGAATTCCCTGCTCTAGCACCACAAATAAAATCTGAGATCTCAGTACTCCTAACATCTGTCTGCATTATGAAATTTTGAGCTGACATAAATTTCAAACAGATGATGTGTGATGACCATGGACGTTTCTTAGAAATTTCTGATGTTATTCACCGTTTGGAGCTGACGATTTTGAAGGGCGTGATGGAAAAGCGTTCAGAGAGCACCTGGGCTCACTTTATTGTTGAGGTAGTAGTCTCCTTTCACAAACTAATTCCTTTTTACTTGGAATAGATCTCCATTGTAGCATATGATTGAGTTCAGTGGTTCCTTGTACAAAATTATCAACTCTAGGGATATTTTTTTTTTTTTTTTGGTTAAACTCTAGGGATATAATAATATGGGGAAGACAAAATTGTTTCAAGTACTGTTATTTTCGAACTTAATTAACAAGATCAGGGAAATGACAGTATACGTTGTACTGAAATATTTTTCGATTTGTTTACAGGCCTCAGGAAGCTTCCATAGACTGGATATCTTCTGGCCGCTGATGCAGCTCCTACAGCAGGTGCCAAGTTCTATTTCACGCAACATCTAGTTGGTTTATTAAATTATGCGGAGATTTGACGATTGGGAGCTTTGTAATGAACCTGGATTTAGTATTTTCTATAATATGTATCTATCAAATAGCATCTGTAATAGTTCACCTTGAACGTGTGATATTAGTGTGTTGCCAGCCATGTGAATTAATGAAAGCTTGAGTTCCTATTTCCCTGCTCCCTCTAATTTTTTTGTTCATCCAAAAAACTAAGAATGTGTGAATAGCAGAGTGATTAGAGAATAGAAGAAATTCTTCCTAAATTGAGAAGTAAAATTGCCATATTGTGTGTTTAAACAAGTTTTCCTTGCACTTACGCTCAATCCTTTCTTTAGTAATAAAACATGCGGCAGCTCTAAAAGAAATGTTTCTCTTTGACCCAGCCTTCGCCATCTGCAGTGGCCAAGCTGAAGCTTTACATGGTATTTCTCAGCTTGCCACATTTTTCTTTAACATGCCAGCAAGATCGTCCATAAAAGATGAATTTTGTAAAACTTAAAGAGGAAAAAGAGCTTATCATACACCAAATAAGCCTATAAAACTTGAGAAGAATACGTGAGTTAAAAATATGTTACAATCAACATGCTGTACATTGATTTAACAAATACTACAGCTCTAACATCTCCAGAATCTTGAAAGTAAACCTGAGAGTTGCTGTCAGTGGGTTACTTAGCTTTTCTCCAAATAACGGAGAGAGATCATGGACGGCTTTCAGCAAGTAATAGTGTGTGCCACCACCCACACGCTACATTCTTCGGCATACAATCGTCGGTGGGCACTTCACAAGGATCATTACGGTCAATTGTATCACCTAAGCCAAGCTGGAACAGAAAGGCAAAAAGGTTTAATAGAAACATAAATAAATGTAATATTTGTGGAAGAGTAATAATCTCTTTACATACCTGACCATACTTGTTCCATCCCCAGCTATAAATTTTGCTGTCATCTAAAGTCAAAGCAAAAGATATCTTTAAATTACTAACATATACATTATATAGACAAATTGACAAGCTAGTGGCTTCCTATTGTCCAACTCTTATCAGTATCTGATTGATTTAACACACATTTGATAGTGGAACAACAGACCATATGATGTACCCACATGGGTAGGAAACAAGTATATTCAAACTCGTTGTCGAAAGCATATTTACTACTCGTAAAATTTCAAAGAATTTTCAGTTACAAATACTAACTAGTCACAGTTATATAAGCAATTGCATGTAACATCTCCATCTCAGATCACCACAAATGAGATAATTATGTCTAAGATTGAACTAAGTGAATCCTAGCTGTCTTCAATTAATAATAATAAAAAAAGAACTCGGTTTGTCCAGTTGATCAGGACTGAAAATGCACTTCATCTTCTTGACAGTCTGGAGTCTGGGCTCTTACCTGTCATTATTGCGCTATGGCGAGCTCCACAAGACACTACCTTGGCATTCTTGTTCTCCAGTATTGGGGCATCCACAAGTCTAGGTGATGTCTGTAACAGAAATCTCCTGTTGAGTTTCTAAGTCCCTCAAACAAAGAAGGTTTACAAAAATGCAGCCACAGAACTGCAAATATGTAGGGAATTATATGGTTTAACTAATTGGCTGTCAGAAATTGACAATATCTCTTACCCCTTAAGTGTCTAGGTACATTTAAAAGCTACAACTGTTGTGGATAACTTCTGGACTGGGGTTTCATCAAATCCCACTTCTTGGCACTTCTCATTGTACGACTAACCAAACTCTTAAATGAAATGATAATTCAGCTTCAACTAGATATTATTATTGGACATTGGAACTGTCAAGTCTACAAACAAAAGTTGACTGGACAGACATTAAACAAGTGAAAAATATGGACGCACCTCTGTGTGGTCGGTGCCTGTGCCTAGACCCAATTGGCCAAACTGATTTCCCCCAAAAGTATACACACGCCCATGATCACATAAGCACACAGAGTGCCACAGTCCACCTGCCACGGCTTCTATTCTAGTGTTCAATAGAGAAGACACACAAGTTGGCCTCAGCACGTCATTTGTATTACCTAGTCCACACTGAATACAAAGAATGAGGCTAAGGGACTGACATTAAGAAAAGAAGTGTACCGCGAACCAGGCACCACAAAGTTGAAACTGCAGGTCACACTTACTGGTGCTTTTGATCTTTTTTTTTAATACAAAATCTGACAACATTACAGTTGTCTGCTAGTGTGAAAAGATACGCTATCAAGTGCTAAAAATTCAATTATAGCAACAAAACATATATCCACAACACTATAAGCAAGATGCAGCTAGCTCAACATTACTCTATATTTCTTTTCTTTGAAATGGAACATTACTCTGTTTCTAGTTGTAAATCTGAAATTGTAGAGAATAGCATGTGAAAAATTCTTTTGAGGGTAACAGGACAAGACACACATCACATTTCAGGTGTGATAATATGAAACATTTACCTGTCCATACAATCCCCAGCCAAATGTAAGCAGCACCCCAGTATCTGACAATTGAAACAAAGACCAAATTGAGCAGAATGACAAATGAAATATCATTCTCAACTTTCAAATGCAAAAAGTAGAGACAATGATTTAAGATGAAGTCTAACTCCCTTGTAAAAGGAGTAACTCAAAGTCATTCAAACTTAAAAACCTAATAAATTTCCAAAAGCATTCTTCTTTTCTTCACACATTGTGCAGCTTAAATTGTAAAAAAAGAAAAAGGTATCCCAATTAAGAGCTCAAGAGAAGTACTAAAACTAAACTCCATGCTAACCTGTGATTACTGCACTATGCCGACCACCACAAGAAATACTCTTTATGTAGCTCCCCAAGGCTTTACGTTTCTGACTCCCAGTGGTAATGCTTCCTTGAGGACTCCCAAGGCTCCGGTCAGGTCCATGTGAAGAAGCATCCAGACAAGGTATAAGATGAGGAGAAGCCACAATTTTAATCCTGGAGCCTAAACCAAGCTGTCCTTCACCTCCATAGCCCCAACCCCATACCTGTCCCACATCTAAATCCGGCAAAAATATGATGCATCAGGTGTCTTGCTTTACATTATAGTTCTTCCATATCTTCGTACTTCATATGACCTACAAAACTATATGGCGTAACCACAAAGCTACCGACTCCACTTCTAAAATGACAGTAACAGGCTACGAGGAGTGAAATTACCTGACAATGCTAAAGTGTGGCGCCCTCCAGCAGCAACGGAGGTTATCTTCACCCCTGGATCCAGTTCTACAATACAAGCTGGTGCAGAAAGAGATTCGTCAGCAAGGGGTGGGCTTTCAAGTTCTTGTTTAGCCGTCATTGTTCTTCTCCTCTTTGCAGTTTCTTCAGGTTTTTTATTATCTTGGTGAGCAACTGAACCACCAATTGGCTTGGAGCCTTGAGATTGAGGGCTTTCTGCAGAATTAGTCCTTATAGTATTAGATAATCCCACCAGGGATAAACATGCAGCTGAACTGGCCAAATTCTTAAATGGTTTAATCTGGAAATTGAACTTCCATTACCTTGGTCAGTTGGCACTGATTCTTTCCGAATAGCATCCCCTTCAAAACTCCCTCCAGAAACAAAATTTGCAACAACCTTGGAAGAAGGCACACATTCTTTCCAGCCCCATGTGTACACATCATTCTTTTCTGTACAGAAATATATCACATAACCATTTGTCTTTGCTGTTTTACATAATATTTCAAGTAGAAATAAGAAAAGAAAATAGAAGGTTCTGCCAAATAACATTCTGAATTAGCTGAAGAGGTAGATGACAACCCAGAAAGACTGGGTGAGAGTATATTACCAGTAACAGATACACAATGTGCCCAACCAGCTGCGGCTTTCACGATTGGATCTTCAGTTGGAAGCGGAAACGGTTCTGGAGTCTCCTTGATAAATTTAGTAATGAAAAAAGATAGCAAAATCAATTCAAAGGAAACTATATAAATGAGTCCATACAAGAAAGATTTGCCACATACCCCATGTTTTCCAGAAGTCAAGTAGCTTTGGCCTTGATCATCTGCAGAACCCCACGTGATTAGTTTTCCAGACCCTGCTGCCAAATTATCAAATAATACATAGTTAAAACCCAAAAATCAAGGGTCATGTCATTTTCATGAAAAATATTAAGAAGGTATAAAATAGGATGAGATTGGAATGGACTGAAAGATCCAGAATCGAATAGTTTTGATAAGATTGGATAGGTATTCATGACAAAGGATTAGTTGTTTTGCGTCAGATGCAATTCCTACCATTTAATTTGCTCTTATAGCTTCTGTCTTTTCATCGAATTCTACAAAGATACATACAATGCTTCGTTAAGTTGTGCTTATATGAACTTTAATTTTGTTCTTGTGATAGTAGAAACTGATGTCTCAAAAACAATAGTAGTTTAGCCTTGGTAGGATGCAAAGCTAGCAAGACAATGACAAAAACGGTCTCTTATATCTGGGAATAGGTATAAAATAGTCCCTAAAATATATATCAATTGTTCAGTGTCACCTCTTCAGAAGAAGATCATTAGCAAGCAAAAGTATGTCTTAGAACCTTGATGACAACATTAAAGTCCACATTAAGTGACTCAACACATTTTGAGCATCGCTTCAAGGCTTAAGCACACTATAAGCTCACTATCGACAACACCGCTTAGAGGCAGACATATATCATTACGCTAATGAGCAAAATCTTAGCTTAAACCTATTTACGGATGGGCAACATCAAAAAGAAAGTATGAATTTTCTACAACAGTTCCAAGAGGAATTGGTAGTTGGGTACTGAATCCCTTCAGACCTGGAGAATGTGCCGCTTGGTAAAGTATTCATACATACCGTCAACAACACCGAGATATTGGCCCATGATCATGTTTACTTTATCTTTAAGAGTTGTTGTGTTAATTGAGGAAGGTTTTTTGGTGACAATACATGAATGGAAGTCTAACTCAGAGATGTATAAGCCTCCTATGCGGGTGGTTCGACTCCCTAAGGAGATTTGTAACAAATTTCAGATAGTGTGCAATGATTTAGGCCTGAATATACCAAAAAGCTGACCTAATACCCAAAAATTGACCAATTACTACACTTCCGCTTAGTTCAAGCTTTTCCGTAGCTATTGTTCATCTTCCTCTGCTTGAGGCCTCATACCCTAAACTAATGTGACACTATCAAATAAAATAAAGGTACAGAGGTCGGAGTCTTATCTTCACAGTTCGCTATTCTAATCTTCACAATTGGCTGTTCCACATTAACTCTCTCTTAGTCCACTACATTAATATGAGAAAATATTCATGTCTGAATAGATAAGATCTGGGTCAAACTAACTAAAGTTCGTTAAAAAAGTCAGAATAATCTCCAGAACAAGCTCTGGAAGCTTCAAGAGTTACCATACCTGTCAATTAGTACCTCAAAAGACAATCAAAAACTTCATTAAGTTCATCATCGCAGATCTCAATATCTGAATATCAATAGAAAAGCTAGCAACACAAAATTGAACAAATCTAGAGATCTACTTCTTCTAATTCATACATCTGTAAACATCTAGAAAAATTCATATATGAACACAAATCCATACAAAGATTAAGCATATAACCTGAAATAGCCATAGCGAAACCACAACCTCCTCCACATACATCCTTCCATGATTGAACATCGATTCCGTTATCCGGCAACTGAACTTCCACCGGAGAAGTTAACGGCGACTTATGAGACAATACTCCGGGAAGATATCCCCACATTAACACCTCATACTTCTTCTTCTGTTCCTCCATTTTCAACTCCTCTTCCTCTTCTCTTCCACCATTTTCACTCATTTCTTCAGAAAAAATCGAAATTCACAAATTTTCTACAGAGAAGTTTCCAGAACTTTTGTTTCAGAAGCAGCTAGAAGCTACCAAAGAAATTAAATTAATTGTATTGGAGAAATAAAATAATATGAAAAATCAGAGGCGTATCATTAACAGGTAAATTAATAGTGCCACGTCGGATCAGTTGGATCTCAGGAGACACGTGTTTGATTGTGGCAGCCCTTCTGTTGTAGGCCACGAATTCACTGGAAGTTTCTAGATGTAGACTTTTCAATTTACTGACGTGGCATAAGCTTGTCCGTTGGATGTAAGATGTGTATTGTAGATCAACGGACAGGTTGTCAATGGCCAAATGAAAGTTCTTTTTTTTTAAGATCATAAATTTCTTCCGTCCTTTTTTCCGCTAAAACTAACATTGGTCCGTTCGATTTGATATATTGAAATTTATTGATTTAATTTATTAATAACTATAAAATTACAAGAATTATTCAGTTATTGATTTGATCATATGTTAAAGTTTCACATAAAAAATTTATTGAAAATTAAAGTTAACAAATTACATCTTTGTTTAAAAGCAAATTAGTACTTTTTGTAAGATAACTGAGAGTTTAGAGAGTTAGAAATGAAAGTATGGAGCTAAATTATAAATCAAAACATTATATACTATCAACATTCGACAACAACATACCTAACGAAATCCTACTAGAAAGGTTTAGAGAGGATAATTAAATGTCCGCAAAAAACCATACCATATCTCTTTTGAGGTAAGGAGACTAATTCCAAAGTGTCCCAGTCCAATAAAACACATTAGAATAATGTAAAAGGAAAACAATAATAGAGAAACAAAGCAACTAATAAGAAAATAATATCAAATAATGCAATAATCTAATCACAATCAACAAAAAGTAATCAACAAAAAGTAGTGATGGAATCTCTTTTTTTTTATGCCAGGAAGTCACTAGAAGACTCTGGAAATTTCTAGTTGGTGGAGGTGGGCCTTTCCATTGGAAATTCCTCTACTTGCGTGCTATGTGGTGGGTTCTACCATTTAATTGTCTCTTCAGTTAAAATACTCATTCGTCCTATTTTATATGTTATCTCTTTTGTAAATAATTGATCCATAATATTTGTCATTTCATAAAATTAATGCATAAATTACAATATTTTTCCTTTTTTACCCTTATGAGTTATTAACCTTGAAAATATACATTTGACCAACGTAGAAAAACTAAGTAAAATGATTCATGTTCATTGGTTATATTAATTAATCAAAATAAATTAATTCATATTCATTGATTGAAAACTTGAGTTCCAAAAAAATTAAATAAGGGTAGAAGGGTAAAGTTACATCATTTCTTAATGCAAGTGCAAAGTAAAAATGTGTCATATAAAATAGGACGGATAGAGTATTAATCCAGGAGTTCCTATAAGGATTTATGGTTTTTTACTCGATATTAATCTTTATTTCAATCGTCATCTTTATTTAATTATATATGCACTAATAATATATTCAAAATACTACAAGTGGTATAGTAAAGATAGAGTCCGAAATCAGAATGTACGCAAATTTTATTTATCTGATAGAGATAAATAGGTTATTTCTGACAGGTCCTCGATTCAAATGTAATAAATTCAAAGAAGGAAGTATTATTGTAGAAAGAAACATAGAAACTAACAACAATGCAAAGGCTACAAGAGAGTAACAAGAACAATAAACTAGTGCAATAATAATAACACAAGTAGATCGCTAACTAGTACAATGACAAATACTAACATTACAATATTAAAGTAATTGAATTTATCCACTTTAAAAGCACGTAAGATCAGTCATGATGGATACATTTTATCGTTCACTAAATAAAATTCAGTTACGTTAATGTAAGTTCTATGATGTTACTATTATAATTGGTCAAGTTTAGTGACTTCACCATTATAGTGCATAAGGTTCCATATTTTTCTGTTAAATAAGTGACAAAATGTACTAATGCAAGACATGAAAACGCGGTCCAATTACAGCTGTGTATTATTGCAAGTTTGTGACATGCATGCACCTATTATAGTCCCAGTAAATAGGCTAACTAACATATACATGTCATGTTTTTTTTTTTAATCATTCGGTATTTGGAGTTTGCATTAGAGTATCGACT
This sequence comes from Solanum tuberosum, assembly GCF_000226075.1. Taxonomy (NCBI): domain Eukaryota; kingdom Viridiplantae; phylum Streptophyta; class Magnoliopsida; order Solanales; family Solanaceae; genus Solanum; species Solanum tuberosum. The sequence continues at coordinate 302,569 of NW_006238947.1, forward strand.
AAACTCAAATCGCGCATTGTAGTACCTATTCTGAAGTAACACTCCCAATAGAATTTTCTCCATACCAGGGCTCATACTCTACTGATCTAGGCCTCTAATTAAGAATGAAACAGTCTGATCACTGTACCACGAACGATGTTAGTTACATGTCATCAGTGGCGGATCCAAGATTTAGAGTCCGTGGGTGCCAAATAGACTTATCGATTAAATTAATTTTATATTTGATTAAATTATTCGTCTTTTCGATATAAATTAATTTTAGTTCTCTAATTTTTCTTAAAAGAACGTGTGCAACAATTTCCTTTTTCTTAAAAAAACTTCTGCAACAAATTTCTCAAAAAATGGTACAAATGGGATTCAAACCCGCAACATCAGCCTTCTAAAGTTGCCCTCCTACCATGGCGCCACAAGCCAATTTTATTCTTTGGGTGACACGCTTTATATTTATATAAATATTATATATATATACCTATGTATATATAGAGTTTCCGCCGAAGTTCGGGGATGGCGTAGCACCCCACACCCCTTAATAGATCCGCCCCTGCATGTCATGTTAATTAGGCATATAATATATGTGGTGATCATCCTGGTACCACAATGGATCTATATTTGTGATCACAGAGCATGCCTAGCATGTGAACTTGTGAACAATTATATGATATAATTAATTAGAACATAAAAAATTCACGGTTTCACCAAACTAATTAAAAAAAATTGATCTTGCATATTAATTAAGTACATTATTATTATTATTCAAGACATAAAATAAAATAATTAAAAAGAACCATTAATTGTGAGTCCACCATCAACACATATAACTTGACCAGTAATATATGAAGCAGCAGGGAAACAAAGAAATGCCACCATTGCTGAAACTTCTTTTGGTTCACCAGCTCTACAAATTGGTGTTCTACTAATACTTTTTTCCATACGTTCTTTAGTTAGTGGATTTTTCTGGAACAAAAATCAGATAAAATATTAGTAATCGCATAATATTTCGTTCACATATCATTCAAAAATATTTATTAGGAAAATTTTCACGTCATAAACTAAATTTTAGGATTGAGTCAGATTAATTAATTTTCTTATCATGGTATTTTACCTTCGCTGCTTCGATGAGGGGTGTGTTGATAATCCAAGGTGCTACTGCGTTCACTCGAATATTGTCTTTAGCCCATTCGTAAGCCAAGTTCCTTGTAAGTTGATTCATTGCACCTATTAACATGAAAAAATACAAAAGAATTTTTATATCAGAACTCGAGGAATTAGCGACAAATAAAATTTTATAGTTAAACAATAAAAATCACATGCTATATAACGACGAACTAGTTGGGGATTAAATTAATTCCATATTTTCTAGTAGTGTATATTGGTAATAGTAATTGTACTTTAGCTTGTATCTATTACATTTTTTTATATATCAAATAATGCAAGATTTTGAAAGATAACTTATTTTCTAGATTATAATTTTAAAGTTTTTAGTAATTAGTGGTTCTTTAGGGCTCTATCTATCGCTAGCCCATTGTCCACAAAAATATTCTAACATTTCAAATCATTTGAAATGAGAGGACAAAAAAAATAATTAAAATGTTGAGTCCTGAAAATGAAAAAAGTCTCATTGGTCTTATATAAATAGGTCTTATAATGCGCAAATTTGAATTAATCGAACCTCAATTAAATGAGGATTACCTTTAGTTGCTGCATAGATGGAACTTATTGGCAATGCCACAAGCCCAGCAACAGAAGAGATGAAGACAATGTTTCCATTTTCTGAGGCCTTCAAAATTGGGTGTGCAATTTGGGAGATGTGGTGAGAAGCTTCAAAATTGGTTTTCATGATAAGAGAGTAATCATCCTCAGTGAACTCTGTAGCTGCCTTAACTATTAGTATACCTGCATTATTTATCTATATAAAAAAAAATTAAAGTTTAGATATCTTCTAGTTATAGCCGCAATCACAGAATCAAAATTTTCATTAAGGAGATTCGAAAAATAAAAATATAATACATGGAGTTTGAACTTAAAACTTGAAGGTAAATTTTAAATTTTAAACCAGACAAAATATGTATTCCATTTATATGTACTTTTATTTTCATTTAATATTCTAGAAAAAAATAATATTCTTTTATATTTTTAAAAATAACTTAATATCAAAATTTGAATTTATTTTAATGAGATAACTTTAAGTCGCAAAAATATTGATGGTTTATACATAAGTTTATCACAAATAGTAGTTGAACTAGAATTTTCATTAAAAGTGTTCAAAAATATGAATAAGTAATTATACGAAGAAAACAAAAGTATTCAGTCATTCAACATCTATTATATATACATAGTAACTAATAATAACCTTGTACATGGTGTAATTTTTATCTCAGGAGGTTCGGATGCACCCTCTGCTCTTATTGGGCTTCGCTTCGCCCTTGATCAGTGGCGAAATTAGAAATTTTACGAAATGTATTCAAAATTTAATATAATTTTTCGAAATTGTTACTCTTGAATCTAGATATATATAGCTATGTCACTGACCCTAACTTGAAGTTTAAAAAGGTTTTTCTTTTCTTATACTTTTAACTCAATTAAAGTGCATCACATCAATTGAAACGGAGAAAATAGTAAAATTCTTTTTACGAAAAAAACTTACTAGAATGTTGAGCTTTCCTTGGAAAAAATTGATAACCTTCTCCATAAGCATCTCTCTTTGGGGTCTCAAAGTCAAATCACATACACATCCTTCTACTTTGTAACCTTTTCCTCTCCATCTCTCTAAACATTGATCAAGTTGTTCTTGATTTCTACAACATGTATAAACTATGGCACCAAATCCAGCTAATTCTTCTACTATGGCATGCCTATTATTTTACCCAAACAAAAGAAAAATAATATCAAAAACAATAAAATAATAAATCCAATACAATAAGTGAGGTCTGAAAGAAATAGTGTGTATATAATTTAATTAGATTTAATAGCCAATGAATGTATAACACATTTACGTAATTCATCTATAATATGTTTATAATCAATGTATACCGACTGAGGAAGTTAAACAAGTAAAATCGATAGATACATGAAAACACTTAAAACTCAAATAAGTTTACCCTATGCCTTTAGTGCCTCCAGTAACAAGGGCAGTTTTCCCTTGAAGAGTCCACCTTCCATCTTCACTATTATTGGATTCATTTTTTTCTGCCATTGATGATGGTTCTTGCTTTAACTTAAGTTGAATAGGAATTATGCAAACATATTTTTGTTCTAAATAGGTGACAAAATGTGCTAAGGGGTCATGAAAAAGTGGTCCAATAACAGCTGTGTAATATTGCTAAGTTTGTGACATGCACTTACTATAGTCACAAATTTATTGGCTAGCTAGTATGTCATGTCAATTACTATTATACAGTACTCCCTCCGTCTCATTTTAGGTGAGGTATTTTGATTCGGCACAAAATTTAAGAAATTAAAGAAAATTTTAAAATTTGTGGTCTAAAATGAATGATAGAAATTTGTGTGACTATAAATCATTTCACTAAAGATAAAATAAGCATTTTAAAATTAAATTGTTACTTGATATAAAGTATATGTGGCCGTCCTGAAACCACAATGGATCTCTAGCTCTTTATTATCTTTTTGTTTTTTTTCTGTCCTTCTAAGGCAATATTAATTAAAACTCGATGTTTTGGAATACTTATCATCCTTTTCAAAAGATTCGGTTAGTGTGGATAGACTTTATTTTATTTTATTTTATTTTTCTTGGAATTTTGGGAAAAAACCGCTTTCTCATTGAAGGTCTAAGGAAGAGCCTATTCATATGCAATAGATTCTTGAACAAAGCCAAAAATTATAATTAGAGAATAATTTGACTAGATTATTTTTTATTTAATACTCCTTTCTTTTTAAAATAGCAGAAAACAAATAAAAAATGATCATCTATTTTTAGTAAGAATGACAAATAATATTTAACAAGAGAGTATTGTAAATTGTTTACTCAATTAAATTTCTATATATCATATCTATATATATGTGGTCACAACACATGCCTTGCACGTGAAGGCATCATACAATAACAATTCATATTTATTATTATCATTAAATATAATAAAACGACAATTATGTTATTACTGTTAAATACTAACGTTGTTTAGTGCATAAGTAACTCAACCCATCTTGACCAAATTAACTAAACTAATTAAAAAAAGGTTCATCTTACATATCAATCAAGTACATATTTATTATTTAACACATAAAATAAAATAGTTAAGAAGAACCATTAATTGTGAGTCCACCATCAACACATATAACTTGACCAGTAATATATGAAGCAGCAGGGAAACAAAGAAATGCCACCATTGCTGAAACTTCTTTAGGTTCTCCAGCTCTGCTAATTGGTGTTCTACTAATATTTTTTTCCATAAGTTCTTTAACTAATGGATTTTGCTGGAACAAAAATTAGATTAAATATTAGTAACCGCATAAGTGATCAGAGGTGAAATCAAGATTAAGAGTTTAGAGGTTTGAAATTCTAGTTCATTTGAATAATTGAGTTTTAAATTAATAATCAATGCATATTCAACAAATTTTTTTTGTGACAAATACTAAATTTTAACTAATGTTATTGTGTTTGACTAAACCAGTAATTCGTAAACTAGCTCCGCCCTTAGGCATAACATTTTCGTTCACATTGATTTAATTTTTCTATTTTTTCCATTCACAGATCTTTTTTTCTTCATAGTTTTACGCTAAAGAATAAAATAAGAATAAGAAACTTAAACAACGATAATCAAAGCAGTAAAAAATAATCATGTTTGGAAAAATAGTTCAAAATTGATTTTTCTTTTACATCTAGTAGATAAGAGGGTATATGTGTGCAACTTTATAACAGTCGGGTGTATGTAAGTCATTTTTATAGTGCTAGGAATATATCCGAGTCACTTCTCTAACGAAAGGTATATCAGCTCTAAATGACAAGTTGAGAGGTATGTTAGACCTTTTTCCCTTTAAAAATAATGGCTAGGTTTTTGAAGAGAAAAAAACATTTTTCCATTTAGAGGATTTTTAAGTTTATGAACATAGGATTGTTAGGATTTTTAACGATTAATAATTCAAATCATGATTATAATAAATTATTTCCACAAAGAAAAATATGTAAGTCTCCTAGCTAGTAAATTACCTTTAGTGCTTCGGTGAGGGATGTTTTGATAATCCAAGGTGCTACTGCGTTAACTCGAATATTATCTTTAGCCCATTCATAAGCCAAGTTCCTTGTAAGTTGATTGATTGCTCCTATAAACATGAGAAAAAATACAAAAATAATTTTGTGTAATGGTACTAGTAATTTTACTTTAGCTTGCACATATTACATTTTTAATACATCAAATGCACATTATGAAAGATTATTTATTTAAAAGTTTTTAGTAATCTTTGAAGCCTGAAAAATAAATTTGTTACGATAGAAGTCATTTCTTAAAAACAAATTTTCATAAGAAAATCATATTATTGCATTTGGTTGATAGAACATGTTTTTCCAGAAAAATATTTTCCACCAAATATTGGAAAGTGACTTCCTTTCACTTAGGCATAAGTCGTTTTCCTTTTGAACTTCACCTTATTTCAGCCAACATTTTGATATTATTATTTATCTTTAATACTGAAAAACTTTATCAAAATAATCTCGGACTTGCTAGTACGATTACTAGTCTTTAATTCATATTTAATTTTTTTTTCAGACACTAGAAAATATTTTCTATAAAAAATGAGTTATGTCGTATTCCGCCAAATACACTTAACATGTATTTATTAGCATGGATTGTGGTAGGATGGTTGGAATCCCCCACCTTTAACTAGAGATCTCGAGTTTGAGTCTAGAAAATGAAAAAAGTTTCGTTGGAAGAACAACCCCATAAATATGTGGTAGAGAATAACAGAAGAAAAGTATAATTGGAAGACCTTCTGTTAGCCCAAGAACGATAAATAAGATCAGAAGATTCAACTAAAAAAAAAACTAAAAGAGAGAAGTAGGATTTTGGAAATGATAACTTGAATATGGAAGAAAATTTATTGAATATCTTTGAATTGTCTTGATTACAAATAACTAATAATTAAGGTCACCCCTATTTATACTTTATGTAGAGGTATTTCTAGAAAGTATTCTAGATACATTTATTTACAAGAAAAATCTAGTAACTTTATCTTGTATTGTAGAATATTTAGATAGTTCATTTAAGATGATTATCCTAGATACTAGTACATTAGATTATTCTAGAAACTTTAAGTCACGTAATGCGCGATATTAAATTTAATTGGATGTCAATATAAATATCAAATATCGAGTAATGTGTATTGATTGAATAAGGATTACCTTTAGTTGCTGAATAGATGGAATTTGCTGGCAATGCCACAAACCCAACAACAGAAGAGATGAAGACAATGCTTCCACTTCCTGAGGCCTTCAAAATTGGGTGTGCAATTTGAGAGATGTGGTAAGAAGCTTCAAAATTGGTTTTCATGATAATAGAGTAAACCTCCTCAGTGTACTCTGTAGCTGGCTTACCTATCTGTATACCAACATTATTTATCTATCCCCAAAGACAAAAAAAAAAAAGTTAAATATCTTCTGGCTATAACTGCAGTGATAAATTCAGACTTTTTATTAAGGGTGTTTGAAAAATAAAAATTATATGAAATCTAAACTCAACATTCAGTCTTGTGTTCAGGGGATTCTTCTCTCTTTATATACACTAGTTTCTCGATACATGCATTGCGTGTGTATATTAAATTATGTATATGTGATATAATCTAAGATCAATCAACAGTTGCGTCAAAATATTCCTTCAAAATACAAAAAAATAATAATTGAAAAACAATATGATTTATTTCAACAGAATAGTGGTATACCTCAAGTTCCACTGAACTACGAATTCACTCAGTGACTATAGATCACACTTGAGGTTTTATTAGAAGAAGAAGAGTAGAAACATTCATAATTCAAAAATGATAGAAAACCCCTCTATTTATAATCAATTACAAATGGTAATATGAACATGTGCTTATTGTGCTTGATTAGCAAAACACAACCTTTCAGAAAATGCACAATCCTTTGTATATAAATATGAAATATAAAATATAGAAGATATACTAAACTGAGTGTTTTTAGTTGGGGGTATTATAGTATTTTTAACATTGAAGTTAGATGTGTTTTTAGTTGGGATTATTGTAGTACTTTTACATTCAAGTTAGAGATTTCTTATGTTTAAGGTAGTATTTATAAAAAGTAAAATATTTACCTTAAATATATAATGTAATTTTTTGTTGAGGAATTCAAAGTAAAATAATTAAAAAAAAGCAATCATCCAATTTAACCTATTAGATATCGTTTGGATCTAAGTTGCTTGCAGTTTGACCTATTATATACAATACAATTTTTATAGAAGGAGGTTCAGATACACCCCTTTTACCTACCTGACTTCACCTCGATCCTGACCAGAAGTTTTCAAAGTTTTTTCCTTTTTCTTTCACTTTAAATTCAATTAAAGTGTATCACTTAAATTGAAACGAAGAAAGTAGGTAAAATTCTATTAAGAAAAAAACTTACTAGAATGTTGAGCTTTCCTTGAAAAAAATTGGTAACCTTCTCCATAAGCATCTCTCTTTGGAGTCTCAAAGTCAAATCACATACACATCCTTCTACTTTGTAATCTTTGCCTCTCCATTTCATTAAACATTGATCAAGTTGTTCTTGATTTCTACAACATGTATAAACTATGGCACCAAATTCAGCTAATTCTTCTACTATGGCATGCCTATTTTTCGACCCAACAATAGAAAAATAATATCAACAAAATAATAACAACAAATTTGATATAATTTTACAAGTGGAATCTAAGAAAAATAGTGTTTACCGTAGGAATAACGAGTAGATGTATAATACATATAAATAATTCATATAATTTTTTTCTAATTTCTTAAAAGTCAAATTATCTCACATAAATCGAGACAGAGAAAAAATGTATATAACAATGTACAATCAAAGTATATTAACTTTGATAAAAAAAATAATATATCGACTAAAAAAGGTAAACAAGTAAAATCGATAGATATATGAAACACTTAAAACTCAAATAAGTTTACCCTATGCCTTTAGTGCCTCCAGTAACAAGTGCAGTTTTCCCTTGAAGAGTCCACCTTCCATCTTCACTATTATTGGATTCCTTTTTTTCTGCCATTTATGGTTCTTTCTAGTTAAATACAGATCAAATAGGAATTAAGCAAATATAATTTTGTGTTAAATAGGTGACAAAATGTAATAATTAAGGCAAGCCATGAAAAAGTGGTTCAATTACAGCTGTAATATTGTAATAAAGTTTGTGACATGTATAGTCAAAATATATTGGCTAGCTAATTTATATATCATGTCAATTAGAGTACTACTGTAATGGTACCACAATGGATCTCTAGCTCTTTATTCAAATGTATCAAACTATTCATTAATCTTATGATCTTGCACGTATCAGATAAAATTTGAAAAATAAACTAAATAAAAGTATGTCAAAAGAGAAAATTAATTAATATTGTTAAATGTTGAAGTATTATATTTGTGATCACAACACATGCCTAACACGTAACTAATTTTGGCCAGAGCACATGCATAGCACGTGATGACAGGGGTGGAACCGAGTTAGAGGTTTATTTGAATTCTCTTCAACAAAAAATTATATTATTTATATATGCTAAAAATAATTTTTATGTATATACAATAATTATGTTAGACCTCTTCGAATAATTCGTCTATTTACCTTTTTATAATTTAGATTCTTTTAGTAAAAATTCTGACTTTGTCATGAGCTCGAAGAAAACTTGCAATAGTGAAGGTGGCTAAGTGATGGTAGCGAAGGCAGTTAGTTAAGCCTATAAGTATATGCTCTTAGGTGGGGAAAGCTATGTAGAAAAGTATCTTTTCTATTTCAATTTTCTCTATCAATAAAATTCTTTATTCATGTAACTATTTTGTATCTGAAAATTTGATAAATATTAACATCATTGAAACTTTCTTCATCTCCATATATTTTATTCTCTTCAAAAAAATTATAAAGTATCGTTTACAATCTAACTTGGTACGTAATATTTGTTATCAAGAAACCACACACCAAAGAAATTGAAAATTTTAACTAAGTTATGAGCAACATAATTAAACCTTTTAGAAATATATAACTATCATGTTCCAAATTACCTTTTATTTTTATTTCAATTTGTTTTAATTTCACTTTTAATCCATTTTAAAAAAGAAATTTTCTTTTCTTTTCTAACACATTTTTAATTCTAACTTTCCACGTGACAAATTTAAAATTACAAAAAATTAAGGAACATTTAATTGGTAGGCCATTCTCCAAATCATTAATTAATTTATTATCCAAACTCCAAACATATGATCCACTCACGTACAATCATGAGTTTAAATGTTAGCTAAGTGCGGAAATATATTTTTTGAAATTAACGGTAATTCTAAGATTCAAACTTCAGACATCTGATAAATTAAATCCCCAACATTGACAATTAAATCAATGACGTTTTAATTATTTATTTATTTATTATTTTATGTGATTACAATGATTAACAAGATCCATTAATAGTTATTCCTCCATCAACACACATAATTTGGCCAGTGATATATGAAGCACATGGGAAGCAAAGGAAGGCAACCATGGCTGACACTTCTTTTGGCTCTCCAGGTCGACCACCAATAGGAGTTCGACTCACTAATTTATTGATCCTTTTTTTCACTTCTGAATCTTGCTGCAAAAAAATCATTTAAATTACGATGTTTGAATCTAAATACATATATAAATATTAAGATGTTTATAAAAATTCAAATCTCACAGGCTTTTCCGGCTAAATACAAATAATGTTTGAAGAAACTTGCTAATATTTAAGGGAGGTCAAATAAGGTTGCAAACCATCCAGGGTTGGCATGTCTAAATTAGCTTTCCGTACTCTTTTTTGTGAAAGATAATTTTTTATTCTTGTGTTATATTTGGAGGTAAGACCAAGCTCGGACCCTCCTTATGCATTCGATATATAACACCCTAGACATGAATTTTTTTTAAAAGTGTTTGAATCTAAATGCACATATGAATATTAATTAAGATGATGCATTAAAATTTGAAAATTAAATAATTGAGATGATTTATTTTTTCAAAATCTGAATGTAAAACTTAATAAATATAAAATTCAACAAAATACTAAATTAATCTAATACTACATTAACAACATATTTATAGAAAATTATATAGCGATTGGTGATGATAATGACTAGCGTTGTGATTGTGCTTCCAATTGGGGATGGTGTTGGTTAATGTTATGATTGCGGATAGTAGCTAGTTATGATAATGACTGGCAATTGATGGTGGAAATCTGTAGTTTTGATGACGGCTAGTGATAGTCAATGGTGGTTATGAATGATGATGATGGTTGAAAATATATCGTGATGTGTTATGTCTGATCGATGATAGTGATTAGCAATAGTAATTGATGGGTTGGTAATGAAGTTAGTGATGATGATTATAATGGTGACTTATTGCGGTAACAACTTATTGTTGTGATTGATAGCGATGGTGGTTATTATGACTGATGAAGATGTTAGTTGCAAGTGGATGGACGATAATAGTTGATAATGATGATTAATGACCGTAACGGTAATGAAGTTAGTTTGCAATACCCCTTCTGCCCCGAAATGGTTGCTCATGGAAGGTTGTACACGAAGGATAGGATGATTCACTGGGGAATGAGTGTTAATCCAGTATGCCCTTTGTGTGAATCAGAGAATGAGTCGATCTCACACCTTTTTTTCCAGTGCTCTGTTTCAGCATCAATGTGGAACAAGCTACTACAATGGCTAGGACAGAGACGACAAGCAAAAGCATGGGAAGAAGAACTTACATTGGCAGTGAATCATCATAATGGAAATAGTGTTGCAACAACAATTTATAGAATGGCCTTAACAGGCTGCATCTATTATATGTGGCAAGAGAGGAACCAAATTGTTTTTCAAGGCAAAAGAAGAGAAATATCGGACCGTGTGAAGAGAATAATTCAAGACGTATATTTCAGAGGCTGTCTCAAAGTGAAATTACCTAAATACTTGACGATGTTGAACTACTATCCAAGCTAAAGGAGTCGATAGATGGTTAGGAGATGAAAGGTTATTAGTTGGGTTCGCTCTAGTCAAAATAGTTTTTTTGAGCTGTAAACTTCTCTTTGGTAATAAAATGCTTACTTACCAAAAAAAAAACGAATTGTTCTACAGATATATTAAGTGGATATAAAACAAACTTATATAATGATAAAAATCTTAATAATTAAGATTGAGATCTAAAAAATAACCATATTGAAATATGCTTAAACTCATTATTATAATATGCTTAAACTTACTGAAGCAGCTTCAATGAGAGAGGTTTTGATTACCCATGGTGCAACTGCATTAACTCTAATATTGTCCATAGCCCATTCACATGCCAAACTCCTTGTCAATTGGTTCATTGCCCCTTAATTTAGAGGGGAAAAAATGGGCAAAGAAATCAAATAAGATTCCTACATCTTGTAGATGTAAACATTATTTACGCCGTCTGAAAAATTAATTTATGAAAATATAATTCATCCAATTTATTTAAATTTAAAAGGTTAATAACCTGTTTATTTATATACTCAATTCATTTTGATCTGTCTATCTAAAAGATGAATTGATTTGAACTAAATATGTAATTCAGATTAATCCATGAATCATTTTTATCTAAAACAATTGCAAAAGTAACTTTATTTTTGTTTAATGCATTATGTATAGCCTTAAATTAAAGAAAGTTATTAGTTTTATTTGGTAAGTAAACAAAAATAAGCAAACAAACAAAGAAATAAGAACTTAATAACAATGGTATAAAGTTGAGCGGTTTGGACTATGAGTCATTGTTTAGCTCATTTTGACTCAACCCAAACACCTTTGGACATGTTAAAACCAACCCATTCGACCCATTGGTTTATTTACTTGGTCAATTTTCATCCGTACAAATTCAGCTCGACTTGGCTAGCTCTTTGACACTTTAATGGGGGTATACACGTGAAATTCAATAACAAGTACTAATTAAATAATACCCTAATAACCTTGAAATAAGTGATCTTGAATTTCTGATCGGACAAATATAAAAATGTTGCCTAAATAAAACAAATGAGGTAAAATAAATTCAAGATCACTCATTTTCAAGTTCATTCTTTCTCGTAAATTATCCAGTTATATCTACGTGACATCAATATTTTCAAAAATAGACATAAAACGTAATTTTTCGATCATAGTCTAACAAGCTTAGTACCTTTAGCTGCTGAATAAATGGAACAGAAGGGCAGAGAGACAAAGCCAGCAACAGAAGAAATGAAAACAATTCTTCCATTTTTTGAGGCTTTTAAGAAGGGATGTGCTAGTTGAGATAAGTGGTAAGAAGCCTCAAAATTTGTGCCCATCATAGTGTTGTAATCTTCATGAGTGGATTCTGTTGCTAAGTTTGATACAATCACAGCAGCATTATTTATCTAATAAACATAAAAAAAATTAAGTCAAATTTAATAATATTTGAGTAAAATATAGCAACAATTAACCTAATTATATCGAGTTAAATTAACTTCACACAGAAATTAAAAGAATTTTTGCACTTTTTGGAGTTGAACGTCTATCAGAAGTAATTTTTTTTTCTACCATTCAAATAGATTAATCTTTATTTTTATCTTTTAAATAGATTGATCTTTAGTTTTTCTTCCTAAAAATCAAACCTATATATGATGACCCAGTGGGACATAAATTCTTTAAAGATGTGGAATATAACTTATAAAACATTATGATACAAAAAAAAAAAAATGATGTCCAACAAAAAAATTATTTACTCCGAAGGAGTAGAAATTAAAGACCAACACAAAATAGGTCAAAAGTGTAAATGAGTCAACTGCCATCCATTAGACTCAGATACGACAAATCGAACTTTTTTATTAGTTAATTTACTTGTTCTTAGATGTGCGGAGTTTACCTCGTAGATATTGATCTCCAAGCCCTCCTTTTGTAAAGGATGAATTATTTATCCTTATGTTGTATTCTGAGGAAAGGTCAAGCCCCCCTCTTGTACTTATTTTCAAGATATATAACACCCCTACTAATTATGGATATTTAAAAAAAAATAAAAAAATTCAAAGTTATTCCTTCAATAGGCCTATCTCATAACTTGAATGCAGATTAGTCGAGCCAGTAAATTTCATTTTTTATTAAAGAAAACGATTGCATAGTTGAACTTACAAGAATATTGATTTTTCCATCAAAATAACTGCTAACGTTGTCCATAAACTTTTGTCTTTGAGTTCTTGATAGTAAATCACACATAGATCCTCCAACTTTAAAACCTTTAGCTTTCCATTTTCTAAGACATTCATCAAGCTCCATTTGGTTACGTGAACATGTATAAACATTTGCTCCAAAACTTGCTAATTCTTCTACAATGGCATACCTAATATGTGCAAATAAGCCAAAAATGATAAATTAAATAGATTAGAATTTCAAATTCATAAAATTTAAATCTTAATTTTGCAGTTGATTGAAAATTAGATCGCGTACCCTATGCCTCGAGTGCCTCCCGTAACAATGGCAGTATTGCCTTGAAGAGTCCACCTACCATCAGCATCCATTGCTAATTCTAGTTAATTTAATTAGAGATCAACAATAAAATCTATAATTTATAAGAGACTTATTAAGTTTAATTTCTTCTTTTACATTTAAGTGGTTCGACAGAGACCGATATAAACAAGGAAGATGCAACAAAATAATCATGGAAATTATCGACTCATGATTCCTTTATTTTATGTTTTATGACTTTCTATTTGTTATTTTTGCTATATCTACTATGCTGAAAGAATCGAATTATTCGGTCACAAAACAAGAAGTAAATTGCGGAATATAAATAACAAAAGCATTTTTTTGGGGAAAAAGGTATGAAATATATCCGAACTTTGACCGAAATTGCTGTAACAATCTCAAACTTTGAGCATGACCTATTACCCCTTCACTATTTAATAGTGTATTTTAAAGATATATAAGTGTCCAGCTAAACAAGTTACTATTTATAATGATGCAATGTTTTAGTAACTAAGTAATCGAATCCAACAACACACCAACAACACAAGAACTATAATAATATCTTTCTTAGAACATATTTTCTATTATCAATCTTTACCGATCCAGGTGTATATTTTTTATTATATACGCAGTGTATATATAATACATAATGGTGTATAACGTTGTATATACACCTCATATACATTATCATACACCATATATATGATACCTTATGTACATTATATAGTGTATAAGCAGCGTATATAATATGTATACATGTGTATATGCATCTCTTATACATTTGTATAATTTGTTTCGTGAAATCAACTATAATTTTGGGCCTAGGTAGTTAATGGGCCCAATATGATCGAGTCACATCATTCTTGAATTATCATCATTATATGGACGCTCCAATTCAATATTCTAACACACTGTATTTCCTTAAACATAAAACGTAAAACTTTAACTCTCGAAAAATGAAATACGACAATTAATATGAAATGGAGGGAGACATTTCATAGTTCTGAGCCCAAGACTTTTGACCATAAATTTTTCCATTGCCGTTGTGATGGTCATAGAACTCCCACGTCTAGAAGTTGAAAGTTATATAAATAAGAATGTTGCGATGGATGTATGGGCATAATAGGAGAGGTGGGATTAGAAATAAGGATATCCGGGACAATGTGTGAGTGACTTCGGTGGAGAACAAGATGAGGGAAGCGAGACTGGTTATGGAGGACGTATGTTAGGGTAGAAGGGAGTAGGTATAATAGTTGTAGCATTGCTTCGGTAATTGCTTGTCCTTCGATTCTATTACTACTTGTTATTTTTTACACTTCGACTATCATTTAATTTTGTTGTAGACTTGTAGTTACTTTTCTATTATTATCTGTTGTTTTGTTACTATATGGTATTTTTATTTTTTTTGTATTTTTGTTACTTTTTCTTGGACTTCTTGGAACTACTTTTCTTTAAGCCGAGAATTTATCATAAATAATTTATCTACTTTTGTGATAGTGATAAGGTCTACATACACCCTACCCTTTTCAAATTCAACTGTGTGAAAATATTAGGTATTAGTTAACTTATTGTGATGATCATAGAGTGAGATAACGTTTTTATAAAATTTTGTCTTCAATGACTTTTTCTCATACCAATTCCAATTAATCCAGAACTAGAAAGCTCAAACAAATAAGCACATTTTGAATTTGGACTCTTACAACATGGACTTCATATATTGACTAAAGATTCGACCCTACTTCTAGATATTGTTTGTACAAGATTGATGGTTTCAACATAAGTTCAACACAAATTGAAATTAAAATTAAATTATTGAATAAAGCATACCTCCTATATTCTGAAGATAATGTAAAAATTCAGAGATCATTAAAATTCATATAGTCTTTCTTAATTTCTTTAAAATCGAGTCATAGTTATTGACTTATTATTATTATTATACGATAGGAAAAAAATGAAAGAAAGGAATGTTGTGGATTTGTGGTAGAAGGATCGAACTATACCATTATGTTATAACTTGACTCTCATTTACCTACCAAATCTATATTTCAACTAAAACATTATTCTTTAATTAATTACTCTCATTCCATTAATCCAATTCTAATACCTATTCAAATTCAAATTGAAATCCAATCAATCTCTTCAAGAGAAGAGGTCATCTATCTCTTTCAAAATATAATATATAAATCATCAATTTCTCCAATATAGAAAGAGATGTTTAACCAAACACTCCATTAAAAAAATTGTTTAGTGGTATCAAATAATTGAATTTTGGATTAGACCAAGTTAGTCAATAACTAATTATAAACATTTATCAAAGGACGGGCAACTACTATAAAACGTATGATAAGAGACAAAACGTATGCTTAATGTTGGTCAATAGTAAAGTTTACTACTTTTGCTAAGGACACGTTTGATCATGAATTTTTTGTACTTTTCCAATGGCTATAAAATATAGTAATCCGATGATTTTTATAATGGTTCGGTATATTTGATCAAGTCTCAATCAGACACCCTTAGTACAATTAATATGTATGATCATACAAAGATGAAATTTTAGTGAATGTTACTATTGATATGTGTTATCGTTAATGCAGTAGCAGACCTATTAGCAATATACGAAAGGAAATCAAACAATCCCAATATGAAAAGTAATCAGCCTTATGTTTTTTTAAGCATCTCCTTCTTTTGTATCAGCTGCTCTCAATAGAGTACTATATCGTTCAAATTAATTCCTCCTTGTATGAATAAACCTTATCATTTACTCAAAATAAAATCCTTCCATTCTTGTGAAAAAAAGATATTTGATTCTAACGTAACGTTATTAAAATATATATTTAATATTTATAATGACCATGAAATGCCACGTTTCCAACATGGTGGGAGATACGTGAAGGAAATAATGGTCTGATTTGTAATGTAGCTTTTGAACTTTTGCACTTGGATTTAACCTATGCAAGTTAATTATGAAATACAATCAATACAACACAAAACTTACCTAAGTTAAATTTATTAGTACTATATAATTACCGGTCAACCTTAAATTTGGAAAATCACACACTAAGATTTATGAAGTTTGTTAGCGTTGACATATAACTATGTGAAATTAAGAATATACTACTATAAATTAAATCATGCATTCCATAATTGTGATATTCTTCATGGAATAATTGTTTCAAGCAAGTAAATAAGCCACCATCTAACTAATTCAAAAGCAAGTAAATAATGTGGAAATAAGATATTAACAAGTTTAAAATCATAGAAATTTTAAAATAGAAATCAAGTGTAGAAATTAACAAAATATAATATCAAGATTCAATGTCAAGTGTACAAGAATGACTATAAATATAATACATATAATTGTTCAAAAATCGATACGTTGTCTGAAAAAAAGGAAATGATAGCAAAGTATAAGGATTAAGGGAGTCAAGTGCCGCAAATTAGCCAAACAGCTAACCAAAAATCTCCGAAAATAAAGAACTTGAACTCAACAATTAGTGTGACCCACTCATGATCGAGATACATATATTCTGCACCAAAAAAAATGCAATAAGTGTAATAAATGAATACAAAAAACATGTATACTCAATAGATTAAAATCACAAAATAAATAATGAAATAGTGAAAAATACCAAATACAATATTAACTAACCGAACCGGTGCACCGAAGGGCCGAAACCCGAACTAACACTTGGGCCAATCTATCAGGCCCAAGACCTCTGCCAGCCCAGCCCCCAGCCCACTTGATAGGTTTAGACCTAGCTCACCTAAAGTTATTCTTTATTATTCTTAAAAATGAAAAATCAAACTAATAAAAAAATATTTTATAATGATAATTACTTACCGATAACTGTCGGTGAGAATACACAAATTAAATATAGATACTTAATTTGACTTGAATTATGCGCCATAAATCAAGGCTATGTAATTTAATACTCTCCTTCGTTAAAAAAAGTGTCTTTTTTTATCTGACATTATGTCTAACGTCACAAAATTAAATAATATTTTTGTACATGTTATATATTTTTACTTTAAGATCATAAATTCAGAAGTTTTTTTTATTTTTTAAAATTTCGTGTGAAGTCAAAACATGACAAATAAATTAAAACGGATAGAGTAACGAATAACAAACAAACCATCAAATCACTTAAGATCAAGTTTGAATTTTAATACTACTATCTAAGTGAAAAGACATATGATAATTTAATGCAATTTTAGTTATAAGTTGTTTAATGCCAACCACATCCCAATCAAAGAGTGTCACCTCATTCACACAATTAATACGTCTATATCTCTCTAATCTTTGTCCCCTAATTATTTTGAAAAAAAATACCCCATAATTAACTTTCGTTTTCTAATTATATTAATCATATCTCTATTATACTACTTATAATTCTTGTTTGTAGACTTAAGAAACAAGAAGTAGAAGTAGGACCATAACTTTTGTTAATATTATAGTATTTTTTTAATTAGGCACACAAGTTGATGAGAATGAAGACATTCGAGTTAAGTAGAATCTGATAAAGGTGACAATATTATATTAACAATTTACCATAATTTAATATTAGAAAACAAGTGTTATTAGCTCCTCATAATATTTTTTATGTATAATGTAAGGAAAAGGTGATCGTCCTCTCTCATGTCTTATCTTTTGTATTATTGATGAGTCTTGATTATTTCTAAACTCTGTTGAATATTGTTAATTTTGTCTAAATATGGATTAATTAAGTCATTAAGAGCCATAATTGTTTTTTTTAGTTGGAGTTAAGATTTAGAAACAACTTGGTCAACTTGCTTTGATCCTCTCTTCAATTCCTTAAATTATATTAGGGTGTCTGTGTGTTTGGACAATGAAATGTATTTCAATTTTTTCATGTTTAATACAAACTATTTTCGTTAGGAATTTTTTTTTTTTTTTAAGAATATGAAAGGACACTAATATGAGTAGGGAAAATAAGTTTTATAAGTGATATTCTGAAGCTTTAACGTCTCTTACACAACTTGCGCCACGCTTGATTCTCCACTCTCGATCCTACCTAACGTTTTATTGATTTCCAAAATTATATATAATCTCTTGAGACTATATTTTTTATTAATTTGAAAAAAAAAATCTAACTAAATCCTAATAATCTCTTCCATTGATCAGTTCCATCATTTATATATGCAACAATTCATATTTAGATGTTTGAAAACTATTTTAGAAGCATATTATGAGCTTTTAATGGCTTGGAACTATGGAATACATTAATGCATCATGGAAAAATAATTAAAATTATGTTCAAATAAATTTCAATTGTTTTTTCCAACTAGACTAAAAATATTTAAACATAGTTATTAAAGGTAACGGATATATACAATGGAATGAAATAAATAGTGTTTGGTACTATAAATTAAATAGAGGTGAATTGTGTGAATGGACTCCTTAAAATTTATAGAAAAAAGGTGTATTTTGTATGTACATATTTGTAGTCCATATTCTTAGATAATTTGTACAATATGTGCTGATTAATTACTTTATTACTTTTTTTTTTGGTAAACACTTTATTACTACAGAAATAGTCTTCTATTTGTCTAATTTCTAATCATTTCAGACGGACCCCCACTCTTAATTAGTTGGGTTGTTCTTGTCAGATATCCTTAGCAAATATGGTGGGAATTTGGAATGTAGCATTAATTAAACTATAATAATACACATATAGTACATTTCTTAGTTTAATAAAATACACATATAGTACTCCTTGATAAAATATGAACTTGGGATAAAACTCAACTCCAAAAATTAGATCGTAGGGTATTCAGGATAGACCAAGAGGCAAGAACATATAAAGAGATCAATTTTTTCTCAGCCCACCGATGTGAAACTCAACACTCCCTAGCTCCCTTGTTAGACTCAGGACTGTACATCTGGAGTGTGAATAATATAAGACTGGACCCAACATCAACTGAACAATGATTAGGATGGATATAACTATATATGATAGAGCCGAATTCAACTTTAAAAGTTAGTTCACTAGGTGAGAATTGACATTTAAGATCATATATATAAAAAGATTGTGAAACTAGATATTTTGTGTAAATATTTTTTAAAATTGATCTATTATTATCCGTTCACACTCAATTGACTCGTACTAGTACTTAAGTCCCTAGTCAAGAGGATACAAAAAAGAGAAGAAACAAATAAAATTTGTTTACCTTTCTCTAGCTAGAGATGTTATCTAACAAAAAGTTAAAAAATAAAACGATCTTCGAATAGTTATAACCAAAGATGACAAACTTGAAACATGTTCATTGGAGCAATTAGGCAAAAAAACCTTATAAAATAAGTTATTAGCTCTTAATTTATTTTTTAATAATCGACTAAAAATTAATAATTGTGATAATAAAACATGCATGAATAGAATCAAATCACTTTAGGGACCTTCAAACAAACTCTACATAAAAAAGATGCTTTTAAGTCAAGCCAATATAAGGCACTTGTAGTTTGACTGTCCTATTTTGTATTTTTGTTATTGGCACTATTAATCAATCATGTACTTGCTGGCTAAATATTAAAATCACATGGATTTCTGACTTTAAAAGATGTTGTTCAAATGTTTAGTATATGTAATTTAGTAGAAGTGACATACTTAGTAAGATTAGATTATTTATAATCTTATAATTTAATTACCATAAAGACATATTGGATTCTAAAGATGCACATTTTTATGTTGGATAAGCTTTGTGAGACATACACATACATGACAAATTTAATAGTGGCACAAAAAAATGAGACAAATAGGGGTTGATGAGGGCGGCTATAGTTGTTTTGGTCTTATTAGTTGTTTCACTTTCATTTTATTTAAAAATAAAATTTGCATTTATTTCATTATATGCTTAAACTTGTTTATATATGTCAGAAAAATATGCAAGTTTTTGATTGACTATGTTTGATTCTTTGGAGTACTTAATGATAATATTCTGATCTAATGATTTGTGTTTGTGGTCCAAGGTGAAGATTGCAGATCGATTGATCTAGTGATCGACAATTGTTCAGACTTGATAAAGGTTATAAACATGAATACTTATTGTTATGCCGGATCAAAATTTACCAGATGTTAGCAATATCCAACAACTCAATCCCACCCCTACCCCCAATACCTGTCACATGCAATATGTTGTTCTAAGGAATCGAACCCATCAATGACATTAGCTTTGATAACACACACTTATTAAGATGTACCATCGTTATCAAAAGTTATAAAAAAAAAATGTGCAAGCTTTATTTGTTAAGTAAGTTTATCAAACAAATGACATGTTTGATCATAACTATATGACATGTTTGATCATGACTATGATCCTGGACTATTCTCAATACATCATTTAGGTCTCTCCATATAAATGAATGAATGCATTACCCAACAATTTATATTTCTAGACGTAATACCTTTCAAGATGGAGTAATTTTTATTTATAACGCTATATTTTTATATAATGCTACAAGTATGTACATAAATAAATTAAATATAGTATTATTCAGCACTTCAGCTCCAACAATTAAATAGAATGGTTGTTATGGAAGTTAGAATAATATTGATGTGTTTGAAGACATATAAATATTTGTGTACGAAATAAATAAGGGAATTTTATACAAATTTCATAGTGGTAAGAGCTAATTACATTCTTTTCCTACTATTTTTTAAATTACAAAAATTCCTTAAATTTGATAGAATCCGAATACATCCCAAAACGTCTTGATACATCGCGTCTTGATTTCGGATACATCACTCAACGTCTCGATTCATCACATAAATTGATGTATATGACTGATACATTGCATAAAGTGATGTATGATCTATTCAACCGATACATCGCAAAAAGTGATGTATCTGATCAATAACGTTGCGTAAAGTAATGTATCCGAGAATAGGAAAGAATGGAGATTTTTGTAATTTTTTCAAATGATAGAAAATTTTAGAGAATATAATAAAATAAGTTATGTATTTTTTGATTTCTTTTTTTCTAATAAATAGGGACACAACCCAAAACCTAACCTACCTAAAATATTTTGTCCACTACAAAACTATAACAATTAATTCATTCTCATGATTAAAAATGAAATCTTCTGCTCAAATTTTATTCTTTCAATCATCATGAAGGCATCCATGGATCCCATTATCCCCCCCACCCCCCACCCCCACCACACCCCACCCCAAAAATATTTATATTTAATTTCATTTAATTTTTTTTGGAAATCTGTTGCTTAGATCATTAACCATTTCATCTTAGGTCAAAGTAAAAAAATCGAATGTTTCTTAG
This sequence comes from Solanum tuberosum, assembly GCF_000226075.1. Lineage (NCBI taxonomy): Eukaryota > Viridiplantae > Streptophyta > Magnoliopsida > Solanales > Solanaceae > Solanum > Solanum tuberosum. The sequence continues at coordinate 324,509 of NW_006238947.1, forward strand.
ATATTTGATTGATTGAGAATTATCGTTAACGTATGATCCTGTTTTTCTTGATCTTGTGACCAACATGTTTCCTATGTTTAAGGCTTAAAAAAATATTCCTTAATATAATTATGCCTAAAATACGTTATTTATTTGCTAGGAATAGGGAACAATTCTGATAAATTTTGTTGTGCAAGATGTGAGTTTGTCCAAATTATTAATCAAAGAATAATCCTACCAATTAATTGTGTAAGTATTGTATATGCAATATATGCTTAGCCCTTTGAAATAAAATAAAACAAAAAGAACACTCTCTATCAGAAATTTTGTGTTTTACCATGAATGTTAGAATATTTTTTTATGGGTAAAATTGATTGCTCACAACTTGAATATTATTATAGTAAAGTAAAGATTCGCTTCGATTTTACAATTCTTACTCATAATATTTCTTGCACTCATAATCTAACAACTCTCTTTGTTGCTTTCTCTTATTTTTCACTTGATCACTCACTTGTTGCTTGTTTCAGCTACACTGTTTACTTGAACACTCTAGAACTTTCTTTTTCGCACTCATACAACTTAAATAGACCACCTCTATTTATAGCTATCATACGTCAATTCCAATAACCTTTATTGCATTCGAATTATATCGATGCAAATATGGTTTATCCTATATCCCTAACTATTAAGTAATTTTGTTTGTGCTTTGAATTTGACGTTAACGGATCAAAAACCAAATAAAACCTTGATCGGGGGTGGGGGTCCCTTTGTCATGTCTTGTTAAATTTCTTGATCTAACATGTTTATTTGCAAAAAGAGCTTAGTTTATGATAGATTAATCTCAATTCTGATGAAGTGTGTAACTTTCTCATCTAAAAGCTTAAATTGTTAGAAAAAACATACTTTTATCATTTAATTGTAGACTCAAAACTCCCCTCACATACAAGCCTGGTTCTTTTTCATGAGCCAAAACATGTGAAAATTCTTTTTAATATATGTAGTGGTGAGATTCTATCTTAAGATCTTTGCCTGCTCTAATATCTTTTTTGTGTGAATCTAAACTTAAACATGCTTTAATATTATATGTTGTGTTACCTAAAAGTCACAATAATGGCATAGAATTTAGATACATAATATTTTGTCTATGTTAATGTTTTGGTTTTTCGTTTTATCCCCCCCCCCCCCCCCCCCCCCCCCCCCCCCCCCCTCCCTCCCTCTATTTGTAGCTATTCTTTTACGCTATAAGGTAGGGGTAAGGGTCTCTGTCAAATCCTTCATCACCACGGAAAGCAGTGGCGGAGCTAGAAATTTTAATAAGGGGTTCATAATCTGAGAAGTAAACACACGAATTAGTGGAAGGGGGTTTGACATCTATTATACATACCTAAAAAATATTTTTAACCATGTATAAATAGTAATATTTTTCGCCGAGGGGGTTTGGATGAACCCCCTCATTATATGCTGCCTCCGCCCGGAAAGTGAAAGCCTAAGTGAATTATTTGGCGAAAATTCTTTTTTACTTCGTTAATATTAAGGGTACATATAATTCAAAACAATTGCTAATTAACTTTAGTTTTAAATTCCTAAAAATAGCAATTTTATATATATGTGAAAAACTAGCTCTAAAGCATAGAGTTTATAGGAATATATAGCATATGTACAGCTACTATAATTTATTATTTTTCTTCTAAGAGTACTTGATAATTGTCAAAACAAAAATCTCTTGTGACAGTTAAGTAAATGAGTAAAATTCAGATTATCTCAGTTTACATTCACACCGTACAATGGTCATATATAAGGACCCCACTACACCCCACTAGGGAGATTTCCACTAATAAGATCTGGATTCAAAATTCGGAATTTATGAGTTATGTATTATAGGAAAAATGATTTTATTGAATTCTGAATAAATTATTTATATGACTATGTAAATCTTATAAGATGAATATAGAGTTTTGATCGAAACAATTGATTTCTTTCAAACTCTAAAACTATAACTCTTAACTAGCTCCAATTCCGTGAATGCATGATATTATTAAGGATTGTGGTGTGATGGATGTAATTCATCCATTCTTAATTGGACAAAAGTTCATATTCAAGCGAACCTCCCGGTAGTAAGTGAATCCTCTTCATATAGATCATATTGATGAGCTAATCTGAATTAGTCTGGTCAGTAAATTTTGGATATCGAACAATTATAAACCTTTTAAAAACAAAGTAATGCATAGTACTAAATAGGTCTTCCTCTACTATTTCTATATATGAAGGCCGACTAAAAACAAAAGAGTAGCTGCATGAGAGGGTCTATAGAGTACCCACCACTCCACCTTCCTCTTCCCTAACTTAAACAACTTTTGGCTCAATATCCTTCATTTGATGTCTTCTTCATCTATTCCCTACAATATTATTCTCTTGTAGCTTTTTCTTTTAGTCAAATTCTTGGCTTCACAACTTTGTTTATCCCTTGATTCTTCGTTTTCAAGAATATTTGTGAGGTGAAATGGAACAATCAAGATATTGGATGAGCACAAAGAGAAAACATGACATGACATTATCAAAGAATCCTTCATCATATGGCGATTCTTGGGAGGAGCAAGCTTTTGCTGAAGATGCATCTGGAGCACTTGGAGGGTGCATATGGCCACCAAGATCTTATACTTGTAGCTTTTGTAGAAGAGAATTTAGGTCAGCTCAAGCTCTTGGTGGCCATATGAATGTTCATAGAAGAGATAGAGCAAGAATGAAACAATCTCCTCCATCTAATAGTCCAAGTGGTCATGATCATCCAGTATTTGCTCCTCCTCCTCCTCTTCCTCCTAATCACCATCACAATAGACATGTTCAATACCCTTCTCAAATTTGTACCTTTATGTATAACCCTAATTCTGACTCTGCCTCTGGGGTTCCAATTAGGGTTTCTTCTCAAAAGACCTTAGCAACTCATCATCATTCTTACTTTTCATCAATTGTCCAAGAAGAGAAAAAGAATAACTTGTCTTCATCATGGTCAAACTTGGTGGCTGACAAATATTCTTGTCTCTCTAGTGTGAAAAATGATGAGGAGAAGAAGTTGAAATCTATAGATTTCAAGAAAGATCAAGAGAGGAATCTTGAAGTCATGATAGACTCAAGCTTTAGGACAAAACATGACCATATTGTTGAAACTAATTGCAAAAGGAGGAAAGTTGATCAAGAAGATAACATTTCATTTGCAAATCTCTTCCCTAGAACAAGTTCATCAATCGAAAGGTGTCGTCCCCAATCAGAAGCACTTGAAAGGATCCCTAGTGCAATAGAAGAATTGGATCTTGAGTTGAAGCTATGAAAAATCCAAAGGTAAAGTGAATTTGGCCAAACAAAAAAATACAACTCTTATGATGACAACAACAACAACAACTTGTGGTCTCTTGTTCATTTCTTTCTGTATGTTTCACTCTTCCTCTCTTCTTTCTATCTTTACTTGTTTTCTGATAATTTTAAGCTAAACTTGAAGAGTGTAAGAATGACTTAAAGATATTATGAAAGGCTTCAAACATTTCACTAAGTATGAGGAAGTTCTCTTGTCAAATATATTGTTTGTGTAACTTATAAACTTTGGATTTATGGATTTTATGCTATTTGCATATAGGTATCTCCAAGAAAGTTAAAACAAGATGATCGATGAATTCTAGGTGTCTAGATGAAGGAATTTGTCGAGTTCTCAAATCATGATACATACCGTGTGAAAATATAATTAAGTAAATAAAAATATTTTCTTTCTGATTTAAGTTTTAAGATGAGATAGTCACGCACACACTTCAATAGTTACACATTGATTGATGATTAGTACTTTCTGATGACGACTCAGGTTTTCATATGAGATGCTCACATACTTCAATAGTTACAAACTGGTTCATTGATGATTAGTACTTTCTGATGACGACTCAGGTTTTCATATGAGATGATCAAACACTTCAACAATTACAAACTGTTTGATTGATGATTACTAGAAAGTTAAAACAAGAAGTTTAACTTTTAGTTTAAGAAACAAGCTCAAGGGTGTATATTTAGGGCTGCTTTACTAGTCTGCCTACAAATTAATGATCTTTATTTTCTCTTTATTTATTAAGAGTCTTCTGAATGCAAGAAGTGTATTAACTTCCTTAATTATGATAAAAAAAATCAACAATTGAACAGATATTTGAGGTTAAGAAATCATAACAAATTAGAGAAAGATTTTTAAGGTGGCAAAAGAAAAAAGGTTTTCATTCTTCTTCTTAAGAGTCTGTTTGTTACGATGGAAGTCATTTTCTAAAAAAATATTTGTTCTTCTATAGTACCTCGATGTGAGATGAGCGTGAAAATAGTTCAAAAATCAGTTTTCTTTTCATAAGGGCTAAAATCACTTATTTTGACCGTGAAAAATTATATGATTTATATGGTTAAAATAATTTTTTAGGTATATATATATAGTAGATGTCGAACCCCCTTTAGCTACTTCGTGTGTCTATTTTTTCAGATTTTGAACTCCCTTGTTGAAAATCCTGGCTCCACCACTGGGGTGGGTTGGTGATCAACCTAAATGGGGTGAAGAATCAAGAAACTGACTAAAAACTGCATGGAATGCAGTGAACTCTTTTTCCCATTCATCAATAATACCTCACTGACATTCTGTCAGTACAAAATAAAACTAGTAGACATACACATAATTTATTTATTTTTTAATGACACCTATATATAAGTCAGATACAATACAACATGGATTCCCTTTTTCTTGTATTATTATCACATCCAGATCTGTGTCACAACTTTTTTACAGTTAAGATCAGTACTCTCAACATAATAAAGCCATATACTTGTGTTCTCTTCTTCCACTTTTTTTCCCCAAATCCTTCCAAAATTGTCACCAACTACAAGGGAATCAATCCATTTAAGTATCATGTATATATGTATAATACTATTTTTTTAATTGTCAAAAAGAATATTATCACATCATGACTCAGGGGATTTAATTAAGACCCTTTTTGTTTTGTTGCTTTGAATGTATAATTATTATAGCTAGGTTACTTCACCTACTTTATATGTAATTAATGATATGGAATGAATGAAGGAGATGAGGATTTAAAGAAAATCATGGAATATAATGTGCCTCCCTATATCATATATTTTAGTGACCTAGTATTCAAGCCTCTATGTTTTATATATTACACATACATTCCCTCAATTATGTACATATGTATATTGTAATGTACACAAATTTTGTATAAGCATATTTTTTACCATTAATATTTTCCCCCCTCCTCCTATCATTTAATTTACACATGTTGTGAGCTATTCTTACCTTGTTCTTTGTTCTACATGCTTTTAGTGTTGTATCGCAGCAAGGGCGGATTCTAACATTTTAATATTATGAGTTTGAGTTCAGAATTCTACTATAGCCTATTTGATTTATTGAATCAGAAAATGTTTTTTGTACTTATTTAATGAATTCTTAACACATAATTTTTATGCTCTGAGCCAAAATTATTAGGTACATACGAATTTACAACTAAAGAACTAGATCCACCTCTGTCTCCGGGGAGGGAGGTGGGGGGGGGGGGGGGGGAAAGA
>NW_006238947.1:330086-340005 GCF_000226075.1 Solanum tuberosum
CCCGGGGGGGGGGGGGGGGGGGGGGGGGTAGAACAAAGGTTTTAAGAAGGGGATATTTCAAGATGGTGAGAAGATAGTGGTTTTTAATAATGTTTTAGAAACACACCAGCAGATTCAGAATTTAAATTTGATCATAGCACTAATACAATTAAAATTATGATTTCAAAATTTAGTATAGTATTTTGAAAATCTTAGGAGTTTCTACTTTCTACATAATATTTAAATTTTGTGAAAGTATTGAATTATGTAATTGGACTTCTTATTAAAAATTAATTGCATCCTCCAATTTGGATATGTATAGGGTGTCATTAATTAGGTGATTGGGCTAGGGTTTGTCTTGATTAGTGTTATTGAGTTGGACATGCCTGGAAAAATACAGAGGGAATTAAGTTTCAAGAAATTAATTAAGGGGTGGGGTGGGGGTGGGGTGGGGGGCAGAAGAGCACATGGTGTAACAGTAGTATATATAGAATTTAGTGAAGAGAATTGGAGAGTTATTCCCAAACTAGCTAGGTGCCTGTATTTTTCTCATTTTAGAGAATTTGGTAATTCCAAGATATACATTTTAATATGATCTGTTTGAGTAAATAAATAATTAATATTCTGAATGTTGAAGTTGTTTATAGTATATTTATTTTGACAGGTATACAAGTATATTTGCATGGAAACAAGTTTCTTACTTGATCACGAGATTGATTTAGCTTTTATTTATTGGCTAAATAGACTATATATCCTTTAAATAAAAATGTTATTTAGTCAGTAGAATAAATTGGGAATCTGTCCAACATAGCTTCAATATAATCTAATAGTACTATTTGTGTCCGAGTTAGAATTTTCACTAAGATGTCAAAATATGAAAAAGTTAACATATGAATTAGTCAAATAGAATTCAACATCTATTAAATATATAAAAATTAATTTTAATCATGTATAAATATTATAGCTTTCCGCTGAAGGAGCTTACCTCTAACCCCAAGTTGGTTCTGCCCTTGAATACTACGTGCATATATTTCGTTCGTTTCAATTTGCTTGTTTTTATTGATTACTATTTCATAGTCTCTTTATTATGTGGACATTCATTATTACAAAAGAATAGCAAATACTATGACATGAATTAATATATATTTTCGTTAAAAATTTAATACACCTCCAGAGATATTGCAAGTGATGGTGGTATATATTGCTTATTTGAGAATTAATTGTAAGATTTTTCTTTTGGACAAGAAGAGTTGCAGTTGGTAATTATAGGTCCATAGGTCTTCTTCCTATGTGCAATTGGGAAAAAACTGGAATTTTCTAACAAATGTCTCGCGAAATAATCTCTTACGATCACTTATATTATTAAATGACTATAAACGAATAACTTTTTCAAATATTTTATGTGTAAAAATAACATAAAATTAATAACAAGTTTACAAAAGCTACAAAACCTAATCTCTCGTAGTCGTATACCACCTAGTGATTAATTAGTTAAAAAGGAAATAAAAGATTAAAAGTAAATATTTCGTCCTTTTCAATTTGTTTATCTTGATTTTGTTTTTAATCCGTTCAAAGAAAATGTTTTTCCCCTTTTGACAACTTTTTAATTCGAATTTTCTATATAGCATGTTTAAGATCACAAGATTAAAGAATAATTTGATATATTCCACATATTCTTAATTTAATCAAGACCATAAAATTCAAAATTCTTCTATACTTTCTAAAATTTCGAAATGTATCAAGATCAGACAAATAAATTGAAACACAAGGAGTATATCTATTTTGGCATTGAAGAGAACTTTGTGTAGGCTTTTGGTACTGGGCCTGTGAACAATCCATTTTAGGACAGGTAATCCATTAAAGATGCATCATAATCATAATAATTAGGGGCCGCTCCATTTTCCTAATATATTGGATATATATGGATATCTATATACTCCCCTCCGTCTCATTTTATGTGGCACTATTTCTTTTTTGGTCAGTCCCAAAAAGAATGTCACATTTTCTTATATGGTAAGTATTTAAAGGTACAATTTCTTTTTTTACCCTTTGTTGGTCCCACTTAATCTTAAAATAATACTCCAATATATTTATGAGGAGAGAGAAAAAGTGAGTCTACTTTTTTAAAGGGCAATTTGGTAAACATTTCAAAGCATTTATTTATTTTTTAAACTCCGTGCCCGGTCAAATGTTGCCACATATAATGGGACGGAGGGAGTATATATTTTTTAAAACAGGATATCTATATTATTGTAGCTATGTGTTAGAGGGAGGAGAGAAGCAAGTAAGATTGGAGAGGGAGGAGAGAGGCGAGCGAGAAGAGAGACGGGCAAGAGAGGGCAAATAGTGTTAAAATCGTTCAACATTAGGCAAAGGTATCAGAGCAGAGTCCATCTCACCCAATGTTGGGGCCCCCAAGATTAAAAAAAAAATGCCCACACACCAGATGCTAATCACTGGGCGTGAGGTTGGGTGTTAAAGAATGACAAAAGTCCCACATTGATAGTTAATGAGATGTGTGGACTCCTTATAAGACTTGGGCAATCCTCCTCCCCTCGAGCTAGTTTTGGGGTGTAAGTTAGGCATAAGACCTAATTTAACAAAGAGTTGAGAGAGGTGAATTGTATTTGTCTATCTGTCAAATTGTATATGTATATGTGTCAGATAATTGTATATATATAAATGGCGGAGAGGCGAGTGAGAGAGGATAGAGAATGGAGAGAAGCGAATTGTATTTATTAATATGTCATATAATTATATATGTGTATGTATAATTTGCATTTGTATATGTTATAAGAGAGGAGAGAGAGGAAGAGAAGAGATAGGTGCACATAATTATAGCTAAAAAGAGGTTGCAAGTGATAATTAATTCAAATTATATTTATATTAGCTAATTAATTAGTATATGTTTAATTATCCGCATAATTTCCCTTTCTATTAATAACCATGACATAATTTTACTCTACAGTGCCATGATATACTTGTGGTAAAGAGTTTTTTTTTACTTATTTACCTTTTCATGAAAATCAACTTTAGGTCAACGGTTAGGTAGATTCCAATTAATCAGAGGTTGATTCTTCAATCTATAAAAATAAGTATAAATATACTTGGGAGGTGAACGTAATATCGTACCTCTTCACGCATGATATCTAAAATTGAAGTGAAATAATATCGGAATGAGAGAAATTAATTTGCTCCGAAAAGAATATGACATTTTTCTGGTACTATTTTGATTTCTTGGTGAATCCATGCTTCATTTTGTATTAGTGGTTGAGAAAAAAAGGAAATTAGTAAAATATTGATAAAATTTGATTAAAAAATGTTGATCAATAAGAAATCGACTTAATTAATTCAATTTTTATATTTGAAAACTAATTTAATTACTTTGATCATTTTAAAAATAAAAATCAATTCATATTTAATCATATACACCCGTACTAATAACGTTAGTAATATCAAACAACAAAAACAAGATTAAATCAGCTCTAAATTAATTAAATTTTAGTGGAAATATATATACATCAATTAATGTTGAGTGACTTTTCTTGTGGCACGACTCTTTATGTCAAATTATCCTAATGTTCATATCGTGCCCTAGAATATGACAAATGGAGGAAGGTTGATTACTTTTAATATTTTAAATAATAATAATAATTTTTTAAATTTGACACATACTAATTTTTTTTTTTTAAAATGTTGGACAATTTCTCGATGCGTGTCATCCTTTTTAATGTTTGTATCGTTTTAATTTTATCGAATATCCCTAAAGGTCGTAGAGGCGGAGCTAGATGGGGGTTTATAGGTTCGGACGAATTCACTAGCTTTTTCGTAGACCCTATATTTGTTTTAGACAATTAATGTTTTTTTATGTAGATTAACTTGTGAACCCCAAACATATTGATTTAGAACGTAACCCCCAAACTCCTAATCTTGGCTCCGCCTAAAGGGATAATTATTCACTGATAGTATTAAAACTTTTACATCGCCAATGCAATTTAAATCGTTATAAAAGTTTACATCCATGCCTTATTATTTTAGGTTACTAAATAATTATTTATATTAGTACTTTTTTTTATCTCAATTTATAATGTGGTATGATTTTAAGAGTCAAAACTTTTAAATAGTGATTTTGAATGTGAAAATTTTAATTTTATAAAATAAAATTTACATATTAAGCTAACCGTCAATATCGAAGAGAAAACACAAGCTTGTTGCAAAAAATCTGCCGTGCTTTATATTTTTTTTATACACTCCCAATTTTTGTTCTTATTCTTTTTTAATAAACTTCTTTATCACCTTTTGAGAACGGTTTGATCATAAGAATTATTCATTTATTATTAACATTTTATATTATTTAAAAATTAGTATTTGATTATAAAATTTTCAAATTAACTTGGAATTGATTTGATATTTAGTTAAATATAGATATGTTTTTCAACAATATCTTCATTAATTTCAAATAAAGGGTCCTCTTCTCATCGTGTAAAAATGATAAAATATAATTTTATTTTCAATTTCAACTTCATAAATTTCAAAATAAAATAAAAATATCTAAAATATACCGCCAAACACCTACTTAATATCCTTATATTAGTTTATTACCAAAAAACGGGCAGCGGCACAAATTGCCAAAAAAATTAAAAGTGCGTTAAGATAAGGAACCGAAAACCTAGCATTTAAAAATTATGTGCAGGTGGAAATTGTTAATTTGTTTATTTCTTGCTTTTTAAAAAAGAAGAAAAAAAATATTAAAAAGTTCAATATTTTTATATATGTTTAAAATATAGTGTTGACTTTGTCTCCAAAGCGTGCAGGAAAAATGTAAATTAATAATCATCTACAAATTCAAATTTAATTAGTTTAATCAAATCTAGCATTCACGCTTGGTGTTGTTTTATTAGATGTTGTTTAGTAATTTAACAACTTCCTTTCTAACAAAATTCTTTACTTAATTAAAAGCTTATTATAAAACGTTTTGCAAGTAACAAAACCTTAGTTAACCGTACCTATAAACTATGCTTTTCATTTTATTTTATTTTGAGGATAAAGTTAGTGGATGTCATCAAAGTGAATCCAAAATTATATAGAGTTCTAAAAAAAAAATATCTACTACTTTCATTTCAATTTATTTATCTTAAATTACTATTAAGAATATTTTTTGATTTTTTTTCCAAATATTTTTTAAATAATTTAAATTGTTAACTATTATAACTTATACCGTAGTATTCTTTAAATAATATCTATATATGTAAATTTTATATTTGAATTAACCCTAAATATGAGTCAGTTTAATGCTCATACTCCAAATTAAGACACAAAAATTGAAACAGATTAAATATAAAGATTAAAGTGTAACATCTTTTCTCCTTTTAGCTATTTCATAATTGATTAATTAGAGTAGGCAAGTTTAACTCATTTTCACCAATAATAATGTGAAGACATATAAGGAGGTTGTTCTTAATTCTAATTAAAATTAAATTGGGAAATTGTGTGGTAGTTAGACTAGCTAGTTACTGAACTATCTAATTTTTTACTTTGCTGGTAATAATTCAATTCTTATCTTATAATTTTCTTTTCCATTTTTCTTTCTCTCACGCTACGTATAATAATATAACAAATTAGACATCCAACTTTTTCAAAGATAAGGATACTAAATATTTGAAAAGGACAATATGTAGTCATCTTGAATTAGATAAACTTGATTGCGTATTATATTTATACAATATAGATATAGAAGTATATTTACAATATTTTATAATGTTTAATACGAAATCAAGCATGCTTGCTAGCTCTCTAGCTAGTTCTTGTCAATTAAAACATCTCTTTCTCTCTCTCTCCAAAACCCCTTTATTAATTTTCCCTTCTTTAATTTCTTCTTAAACTTTGGTTAATTAATTTCAATGCTATGGAGAATGATATTCCTCATTCTTCCAACTCCCAAAAATACCAAATAACATGGGGTTCTGATGGAGGTGTAATAAGCCAAGTTAAGTGTTATAGGTGTAGTTTTTGTAAAAGAGGTTTCTCTAATGCACAAGCTCTAGGTGGACACATGAATATCCATAGAAAAGATAGAGCCAAGCTTAGAGAAATCTCGATCGAGACTTCAGATCATACCAAGAAGTCTGTCAGTCCTTCTGATCATATTCATGCACCGTCCAATACTGATGAATTAATATTGCAACAAGATATATCTAGCGATGATATGAGTAACCCCTCGAAAAGGCCATGTGTTACACTTGAAGAACAACAACATCAACAACAACATCATATTTCCAAAGAAAAAGATGAAAATCATGAATTGATTATTGGAGGTGATATTTTACAATTACCTTTGTTTGTGGACTCTCCATCAAAAGATGAAATTAATAAGGACATGCAATTGAGTGTTGATGATTCAAAATTGGACCTTGAGCTTCGATTAGGACCAGAACCATAGTATTTTTTAATAAATTGATCAAAATATACCTACTCAGAATCTATCCAATTAGAGGTACTTCTATTTATTTTTCTTATATGGTATTTTTTTTTTCATTTTTTTTAAAAATGTAATAATTCTTCCAGCTACGAGCTACATCAACAAATTGAAGATATCTTTATACAAATAGCCGGTCGAATTTACTGTATACATTTTTAGTCGATATACATAAATAATATACATAGATTATACATATATTATAACTGTCCACTATTTTTAGTTTAAGTGGTTGAGTGAATGACTATTTCAATTAATTCTTCTTCCATCTTATATCATCTAATATTTAACAAGATTTCTTTTCTTTTTCTCTTCTCATTATGAATATCTAAGCCAAAAAAAAACATTGTGTCCTTCTATTTAAGTTTTCTCTAATTAAGTTTAGGTTTAACAACTACAGTATCCTTTTTTTTTTTATCTTTTAGAAAGAAACATTATGTTCCAAAATCATCTTCATTATTTTCTATATAGTTTCTTTACTACTGTATTTTCTTTTCTTACTGATTTTGATATGCTTTGCTTTGCTTAAGCGAGGATTTACTAAAAGCAGTTTCTCTACCTCCACAAGATAGGGCTACGACTAAGTAGACATCACCACACTTATTATAAGATTACATTGTGTTTGTTGTTGTGGTGTTCCAAAATCATCTTTGTGAAGAAGTATGTTTTTTTGTAAAAAAGGGGGTCTAGAATTTACTTAAAAGGATAAAGGAGAGTCGTAAAGAATTTGCATCTCCAAACTTTTTCCTTAATTAGGTAATCATTGGTTACAAAAACTCATTGAAGGACCAATTTTTTGGTTTTTCACTCGGTGTGCGATACGATATTGAAGTCGGATTTTTTCGGATTAACGTCATGAAGGGTCTCATTTAGGGGGAAATACTGCCTACTAAGAATTTTTCAGGGCTCGTATCTGAAATCTCTAGTTAAGAGAAGAGCAGCCATCCACTGCACTACATCCTTGATGGTATAGAAGGACCAATTTCAATCTATGACTCCTGGAAATTTTCTCATCTGATCAATGTAGCAAGTTGTTCAAAGGTTGGTAAAATTAGGCTCTATGTTAATTTTTTTAATTAAGTTTTAATTTACAACTTCACAATTATTCTATGAATATTCAAGGAATTCATTGCATACACAATATATATGAAGGAATAGTAAAATTGTTGTTATGTACATGTAACGTAAGGTTTTCTTGTTGGTGCTTTGTCATCCATTATTTCTAGTATTTAGAATTTCCTAAAATGAATTAGTACATATTCCAATTCTGTATTGTTGTCCTCTCCAAATTAAGAGGTAAATAACAATTTACATCTTACCATTTTGCTTGCTATTGGAGTAGTTAAAAACCTAGTCCATTTCCATTGAACTTGGTCTCCCTTTTTTTTTTTACCGTTCGGTATTCGGTGTCTGCATTGAAGCAGCGGTTAAATCTGGATTGCGCACTGCAGGGTCTATTAGGGGGTGATGTTTCCAACATAATTTTCTTCATACCCAGAATCGAATCTCAGACTTCTGATTAAAGGTGGAGCAGTCCCACCATTTCACCACAACTCAGGTTGATGGAACTTGGTCTTGCTTCAATGGTATCAAACATGACAAAAATGGAAGAAATTTCTATACAAAAATCTACTTTCTTATGATACATATAAAATTAACTTACAGAAATGTTAGATTTGTTGTAGTTAATTTGAATACTAGGCACTTGTTACTTTTCAAGTTGAAATGGATCCTTAGATTGCCTTTGAAGTTGTTGAAAGGATAGGTACATGACTACATTATATTCTGTCTTCATTTTGGCATCAAGGGTGATTACATAGAGTCTCTCACCTTCTTTTTTTTTTAAAGGAAAGTTTACATAAAATTATTTTCTTATTTGTCTTACTCTTCTTTTTTATTTCGTATTTTTAATTTTCCACGTAACATATTTAAGCTCAAATTAAAAGATATTTTGATACGTTCTATACATCTGTATACTACAATAAATAAAAGATTTACAACAATAATATAATTGTGATCACTATATTATCTTTATCAGCAATAATAATTAAATACATATATTTATAATCAACACTCTATCTATATAAATTCCACTAAAGGCTTTAGCAACTTTGAATGCACCGCTAAAAAAAGATCAAATATTTTATACTCTCCAATAACATTCATATAATTTATAAACATCAAATATTTTTTTATTTCTAATTCCACCAAAAATGACAAAAGAAAAGTGTTTCCAACAAATATCCTCCTAAATTATTTATATTCAGAAAAACCTTTTAGTTTACCATTTTATTGATCACACCACTTAATTCAACCTGCTAAAATTATATGGTAAATATAAATTTATTAAAAACCTTTTATTTTAGAAAATTTTATGGAATAACTCATTTTCTCGAAGTTATTTTCATTGATATCAAAACTTTCTAAACATTTAAAAAACAATTCATACAGAAATATAATTAATGCAAAATACAGAAAATATAAGGATGTTATTATTGAAATTAATCATGTTTGACAGTTGAAATGGTTCTTATTTTGCTTTATTTGAGAGTTGAAACTCTCTATATATACTAACAGTGACTGATTTAAATGTTATTATTTTAGAAAAATCATAATTCTAATTCCCAATGCCATTCTAGGAGGAACATATTAGAATATTCTTTATATTATGTTTCTTTTCATTTTTAGTTAGTATTTTTATTTCGAATAAATCCTACTTTATACTTTTAATATTTTGTTTTTGAAAATATAATATCCCCTTCACATTTTGAATGGAATAATAAACTTCCTTAATTAATCTTAAATTATTTTCTAAAAATGAATTAGACTCAAAATCTTGCTCTTTGTAGTTGCAAGTATGCTCAAGATGATCATTTTGGACATCACCCACAACAAGATATTGACAAATGTTAGTTTTGTCGTCTCAATTTACCTGACATAATTTAAATTTTAAGAGTCAAACAATGTAAGTTTGACGTGAATTTAAGCATGGAATCTTCAAAGTTTTTTCAAATAAAATCTATATATGTAGAAACTATGTGAAAGGTACTCTAAGTCATTATAATTGACAATTCAAAATATTTAAAAAATATATTTTAAAAGTTACAATAAAAAATAAACTTGTTTGAATCTCAAAATTTAAAAGATGTCACATAATCAGAACAGCGGGAATACTATAATTCATTACTTTAGAAATCCAATCAAGTAGCTAACTTTGTTTCTAAATTGATATTATCTAGAGGCTAACCATGACGAAATATAAGTAATTAATATTAAAGATAAAATATAAAAAATAAATCATTTTCTCCATACATTAAAATAGACAAGTAAAATATTTTTTTCAAAAAATATAACCGACAAGTAAAAACAAACTAAAGAAGTAATTAACATAAAAGGATGACAACACAATGAAATAGAACATACACCATATATTTCATTCCCTTGCATTCACTCCTATAATCCCCC
>NW_006238947.1:340352-348107 GCF_000226075.1 Solanum tuberosum
TATAAACCCCCCCCCCCCCCCCCCCCCATAATATAAAGCTATGAAAGATTAAATACAAGTAATATAATTTTTCATGTCTAAATAAAAAATATACAACATATAATTTACCAAGATTCTTTTTTCCAATACTCAGGGGGAGGATAACGATGTGCACCAAAATAAAAGCCATCTTCTTGAACTTTCCAATAACATTCCATTAAATCAGGATTTACCCTTCCACAATCTTTTTCAGCTATATGATTATTAAAAACATCGATCGATTTGTCTTTTTGTTCCCACCAAAAATGACAAAAGTAAAGCGTACTCCCAATAATAATTTTTCTGCGAAAGCTAAAAGAAAATTCCTCATTTTTATGAAGGACTCTTTGCCCTAAATCATCATCTCCAGATTTACAATGAAGGGTTAAAGGATTAGTATCATTGGGAAGGTTATTGGTGATGTAAACATTAAATCTAGAGGTAATACCAAAGCTTCTAGCAAAAATGAGGTTTAGTAGAAATATGAGTGAGAGAAAATGGAATTTGGAATTGAAATTAATAATCATATTGTTACCCTTGAAAGGAAATTGATTTTTTTTTAATTATTTGTTTATACTATAAAGTGGTTCATGACATACATTTATATAGGCATGAGAAGAGTTTAGTCAAATCTAATTTATCTCTGACTTTTGTAGAAGAGATTTGGCATTATAGTTTAATTCCATTTTAAGAATTACGAAGGAATATTCTTTTTATTATGCCTTTTTTTTTTTTTTTTTTACTTTTTACAGTTGTTAGTTGCAACTTTGGTAGTTTGATGTGTGAAAATTTATGAAAAGTCTTTGTTTCATTTATAATCCCTCAAAAGGGTCACATTGTATTAGAAAAAATAATGTATATATTAATTAGTTTATTATTAGTATCATGTTTGATAGTTTTCCTTTATTTATGTATAATTAATACATAAAAATTCATGATATTAATAATGCTATATGTTTTAATACATACATTAGCTAGACTTTTTGTATATTTATGTGTAATTCGTCATTTTACATGTCATTCACGAGCGTAATACATACACATTATATATTTTTGTTGATATTAAAAAAGGTGTCAAAATAACACAACAGAATCGTAGATGTCTAAGTGAAACATCGTGTCAATTTTAGGGGTCACCGATGAATAGTCCAATTTCAAATGCATTTAGTATATATATATATATATGTGTGTGAATGTCATTCTCTTTGCAATTACAATGGGTTACAAGCCTCTTTAATGATAAATTTCACTTTCAAACCGTGCATTTAGGCCACATTTCATCAATTTAAGTAGATTACTTCCTAACAATGTTCATTTTTAACATAATCATTTAATCATCTAAACCACAAATTCTCGAAATGGACCCTCGAAATTCATTCAAGACTTTACGAACACAAGACAATAATGCGCATTGCTCATAAAACACATTTTTAAATATATATTTATTACTTATTATTTTATTAAATGACTATTTACGTTATAATTATTTTCACAGAGCAAGCCAAGAAATACAAATAACTTATCCATTTCATTCCATTTTCAAGATAAAAATACAAGTTGTCTACTATATATTATATTGCAGAAATATTTATTTTTTTGATAAATAAGTATATGCGTTACATCTCAATTATTTTACCAATCATATTTTTTAACATAACGATCAATAGGATCACGATGACCATTGAAGTAGAATCCATCTTCTTGTACCCTCCAATAGCATTCATCAGTGACAATATCCTTCACTCCACAACTTTTAGATACGTGATTATTATAAACATCAAATACTATAGTTTTGGAATTCCACCAAAAATGACAAAAGAAAAGCGTACCTCCAAAAAATTTCTCATTAAAATAAATATCAAACTCATCGTGCGTAGGAATGGTTTTATTTCCTAAATCATCATCTCGAGATTGACAATGAAGGGCTAAAGGTTTAGAATTTGGTGGAAGGGCGTTGATGATGTGAACTTCTACGTTATTAGTAATCCACCCATTACTTTTTGCAAGAACTAGTTCTAGTAGAAAAATTATTGAGAGAAAAAGGATTTTGGTGTTGAAATTTATCATATTTTTGACCTTTTAGAAATGGTACTTTGTTTGAAAGTCTAAAGAAGTGAATATATATATATATATATATATATATATATATATATATATATTTGTGCATCAAGAGAGTTCTGCCTCCGTCCACTTTTATTGTCATGTTGTACTTTTCAAAAGTCAAATTTATTAATTTTCAAAGTTAAATTAGATTACATTAATTTGATATTTTAAACAAAAAATTAGATATTCAAAAACTATGCGAAAAGTACTATAAATTACATTTTTTTACATATTAATATGATGAAAAAATATATCATGAAATGTTAGTCAAAGTTCTTATAGTTTGACTTAAAAAAAGAAATTGTGATAATTAAAAGTGAATGAGTAATAGTTATTGCTTATTTTGATTTAGTTACACTATAGATAAGACCATCATTTATTTTCTCCATGCATTAATTTATAGAAGAAAATGGTAGTCAATTAGTAATAAATATCCACATTGTCCTTAATGAAGCATTTAAATGGTCTTTTTACCTTTTCCACAAAAAATATTATCCTATGAACATTTGTATATATAATAACACATGAATATTATGTTGAGATGTGTCACCATTTCATCTTATAATTTAATCGGTTAGTCAATGATCTTTTCAATAGTAATTGCACTAATATGGTCAAACTTGAAAAATCTAAGTATCTTTAGAAACACTTGTACTTCTTTGTAATAACTATTTTAAGTTTTTATAATATTTTTTCTTCATTTCATCACCCAAAAAAGATTTTATCTAAATCAAGCTAATAATATTCTTGACGAATCATGTTTTTTCTCATATTCAGATGGAGGATTTCTATGGGGTGCAAAGTAAAATCCATCTTCTTGTACCTTCCAAAAACATTCATAATCGAATCCTGATAAAGGGCTTAAATCTCCACAAAATGTAGCTATATCATCATTGTAAACATCAAATATTATATTTTTGTCATTCCACCAAAAATGACAAAAGAAAAGCGTACCCCCAAAAAACTTTTCATTAAATCTAAAATGGTACTCTTCTCCTGAACGAAGATTTTTATATCCTAGATCATCATCTTTAGATTGACAATGAATCGTCAAAGGTTTAGAACTACTTTCAAGGGCATCGATGATGTAAACCACTCGTATGCTGCTAAATGGAGCCCCACAACTTCTCAAAATGAGGTTTAGTAGAAAAATGAATGAAAAAAGAGAGAATTTGGTCTTATAATTAACCATAATTTTACCTTTTCTTATGTTTCTTTGAGATCCTAAAGAGGTCCATCTGTGCTACCTATATATGCATTTGAAGCAATTAATGACAGTAAAAAAATGAATATATAATTTAATGTTGGAGTTAGCTAACAGACTATTCAATTTATTATGCATTTTTTTTTGGTTAAAAGATATTAATTTATTTATATATAATATACATCCATACGAGACCTAATATCTGGACTTCTTTGTAATGACAATTTCAGTTTTTATAATATTTTCCCTTCATTTCATTACCAAATAAAAGACTCCAACATTTTATGTAAATCAAGCTAATGTTGTTGGCCAATCATGCTTCTTCTCATATAAAGATGGAGGATTTCTGTGGGGTGCAAAGTAAAATCCATCTTCTTGAACCTTCCAAAAGCATTCATGATTGCGGTCATTTGATAAAAGTTCTACTTCTCCACAATATATATCTATTTTGTTATCGAAAACATCAAATATTATATTTTTACCATTCCACCAAAAATGACAAAAGAAAAGCGTACCCCCGAGAAAATTTTCTTTAAAGCTAAAATGATACTCCCCTCCTGGATAAAGGTTTTTATATCCTAGATCATCATCTTTAGATTGACATCGAACAGTCAAAGGATTTGAATTACTTGGAAGGGCATCGATGATGTAAACCGTATATATGGAACTAAATGGTGACTTACAACTACTCAAACCAAAGTTTAGTAGAAAGATGAATGAACAAAAAGAGAATTTGATCTTGAAATTAACCATATTTTCACCTTTTGTTATAATTTCTTTTGTTGTGTCTACTTTTGAGATCTTAAATAGGGTCATGTGTGCTACATATATATGCATTTGGAGAAATTATTGACCGTTTAAAAAATGGCTGTGTAGATGTTCATTAATTTAATATAATGTTGGAGTCAATATCTAACAATATTTATATGTCTTTTACTCCATCCGTCCTTATTAGTTGTCCCGTTGCATTTTTCAAAAGTTTATTTGACTAATCTTCAAATGTTAGTCAAAGTTTTTATTATTTGACTCTAAAAAAGGAGAACATAACAACTAAAATTTAACTAATTTTCAATTTGATATTAACTCTAAAATTAGTCAATTCAATTAATTTTCAAAGTTAAATTTAACTAATGACATAGCAGGTGAGAGTGAATTTAATTATAATCTGAGAATGATATTTCATTCACTTCACACTATAATATTTTTCCTTCATTACCCTTAAAAATAAGGTAACAAAACATTTTTAGGTAAATCAAGCTAATTCTATTGGCCAATCATGCTTCTTCTCATAGATAGTTGGAGGATTCTTGTGGGGAGCAAAGTAGAAGCCATCATCTTGCACCTTCCAATAGCATTCATAATTGAGTATTGAGGGAGGATCTACTTGTCCACAAAATGTTGCTATTTTGTCATTGTAAACATCAAATGTTGTATTTTTGCTATACCACCAAAAAACCAAGAGAAATTTGTACTCCCAAAAATATTTTCACAAATGGTAAAATAACCCTCCGCACCTGAAAGGAGTGTTGTATATCCTAAATCAATATTCTTAGATTGACAATGAATAATCAAAGGAAATATTGCATCATTTTTTGGAAAAATTACTTAACTACACATCATTTATTATCCTATTTTCTTATTTTCCCTATCATTTCAAAATATATCAAAAATCCCTTTTTTTCCTCTCATCATTCAGATACATTAATTTGAAATCTCATACCCATGATTTTTCTTCCTTATTTCACGCCACAAATCTCTCCATAATTACATCAATTAAGCTATTTTTGAATTTCAAATCTTTTATATTTCTAATTAATGATTTCAAATTATTCAAGAGGTAAATTTATTTCCATTAAACTGAGTATCCAGCGGCCTTTTATTAAAAATAAAAAAGAATCTCAATAGGAGAAATATCTATCCTTCCTCATCTTGTAGGTTAGCAAACTGATCTATTTTGGTAATTAGCAAAATGTTGGATTTAATTATATCTAACAAAATATTATTTTGGTTATGGCTTTTACCTTTTCTTAATATTTTATGGCAAGTTGAAAGGATGAACGTTTTTCTCTTGTTTGTACCATCCCTTAATCTAAAAAGAAATTAAAAGTGTTGCAAATCGACATTATAGACATTTCGTTATTTGAAATCGGGGAAATGAGATCAGCATTTGGATATGCGATTTCATCTCATGATTTCAAATAATGAGATGATATAATAAATTCTCTAAAAAGTTTGATTTGATATTTTATATCATGAATTGATCCAATATTTATATTTTGTATAAAAAAAAAACACTATCATTTTATATCTATCAACCGTTTATTTCATATGTAAACAAAATTTATAATTGATATTATTATTAATGATATGGACCAACAAACGGCTCAAAGTAACAATGTTAGCTCATCTTCTCGGACGTCTAATCAAGAAACTCATACTCAATGTGAGAAGATTGTTTGTACTATGTGGGAGAATTATATTAAAGAATAGTACACTACAACTCATGTCCAATTCTTCTTTTTTATTGAACTAAAGTTCGTTCGATAAATGTTATATTTTTTTACACTATTGTTATGAGCGGTTACATATTTTTTAAGATTTTTGTATAAAGAATTGGGGCAATTTTGATAGTTTTAACAACTTACGAGGAAAAAATACAACTTAAAAATTCAATTGCATCTCTAAAAAAAACTTCAACATATCAACTTCATCTCATGATTTCAAATTATGATTTTATCTCACATGACCAAACAAATTAATTTGTATAAACTTTGATTTTGTCTACTATATTAATTAGAATTATGATTGATATCCTCAAGGCGCTTTTCCTTAAGAGGCGGGATAAGAAAGAGAGAGCTTGTGGCTGTATATTTTTTATCAAATTGAATCCTAACAGGAACAGGATTGGAAAATGTCACTATGCGTAACACATTTAATTGGAAGTGGAATGAAGATAATACGCTTTACTCCACTACAAGAAAATATACTTATTGCTACGAAAACTAAGCTATGAATTCAAAAATCGAAGCTATTACCTAGTAATAGCCATAAAAATTCAAATTTCGTGGCTATATAAAAATTCGTCAAATTTCTTAGCCACGAATATAAAGTTTACAAAGCAAAATCCTTGTATTTGCTATAATTGCTAACAATCATGGCAATAATTATCTAAATAGCTACAATTTTATTGCTACAATAAAATTCGGTAGCTAATTATAACTTTTTTTGCGACCCAATAAAAATAATTGTAGCAATAGCAACTCTTTAGCCATAATAAGTTATTTGAAACAAAATAGTGTGGCTAAGTAAATAATTTTGCTTCAAGTTATAAAAAGATGTGGCAATAGTTATATGATATAGACATAGAATTTTTGCTATAGTAAAATTTCATAGCTAATTACTATTTTTTTGCCACGAATTTTAATTTACCGTAGTAATAATAACCTATTAGCCACAATAAATTATTTGAAGAAATATTTGTAGCTAAATAAATAATTTAGCTTTAAGTTATAAAATATTGTGGCAGTAATTAAATGAAATAGACATAGATTTTCTTCTATAATAAAAATTCATAGCTGATAATTAATTTTTGCCACAAGTTTGAATTCATCATAGTAATAATAACCTTTCAGCCACAATAACTTAATTGGAAAAAAATTTGTAGCTAAATGTTTTTTCTCAAGTTATAAAAGTTGTGGCATATTAAAAATATATAATCATAGATTTTTGCTATAATAAAATTTTATATTTAATTATAAGTTTTTTTCACGATTATGTTGAAACTTGTTGAAACAATAGTAATCTTTTATACATAGGAAGTAATTTCAAATAAAATATAATAACTTAATAAATATTATGTTTCGAGTAGCAAATTTTTTTTGCAATAATTAACTTAATAGTTAAAAAATTGTCATGAAAAAATGATACAACTATGTGAGTACAATTGTGGTGATACGTTTTATCCGATACGAGGTGAAACGTAAGCCTTGAGGTGCTTCATCTTAACTTCATAATCCATATAATTTTTGTATTTTAAATTAAAACTACAAAACTACAATCCAAAATTCACATCTCTATTTAAATTGAAATTGAAATAACCAAACAATGAGGTATAGTTTCACTAAAGTTGAACAATTTAACTTGAATTTGAATTCAAATGATTGATACAAAAAAAAATTGAATTGAGTTTCTTATTTCTCTTGAAAATTCTTCATTAAAATAATTTTCAAACTTGAATTGTACGTTAATTGACACTTGTCTTCACAATATTGTTTTGTTTCTCTGATTCTATATAAATAAATTAAATATATTTTCTGATATTGATAGTTATATTGTATTTTAAAATATTCTATGTTTAACTTGACATTCTAATGCGTGTATATATATATATATACGCATTAGAATGTCAAGTTAAACATAGAATATTTTAA
>NW_006238947.1:349519-361704 GCF_000226075.1 Solanum tuberosum
TTCTTGGTGCTAAAATATTTACCATTATTGATAGGCATATTTATGGAACAAGAGCATATAAATGATAAATTGGGATCGATGTTGAACAAACTAAGATGCATACAATTTGAAGATTGTGGAAGGAGAGATAGGGGAAGACTATATGCTTCCTTGGATTCAAACAAGATAGTGTCTTACAAGAATTGTATATTGTGACTATTCTCAAAATTATAGAATGAAATTTTATGTACTTGAGGATTATTTTGGAATATCAAAAATGTATTTGTGGTTAAATTATGTAACATTTTTTACCAACATCCTTTCATTCATAGTATTTAAATTGTTGAAATCTATTTTTTAGCTAAATTATAAAAATTCTTATGATTAATAATTCTTATGATAGTATTCTTCAATTTGTAACAATGAATATTTATAGTTATGGCTAAATCTATATGTAATTATAAAAAAATAAGGCGATTCATTTTCACCTTTCATAGCAAAATTTAAAATATTAGCTATAATTTATGTATGTCATGGCAAAAAGTTTCAAATCTTAGCTTTGTGAAAAAATATTTGTGGCAAATGCTTTAAATTTATAGCTATAATTTTTTAAATTTGTAGTTAAATACAAGTATCATTGCCACAAGATTAAAAATATAAATTGCCACAAAATTTAAATATTCATAGCAAATAAATCAAGTCATTTGCTACAATAGAATATACTGTGTCTACAATATAAAACTTGCAATGAATTTAATTTGTTGTGGCAAAAGAGTAAAAATATTTTGCTACAAGTATATATTTTGTAGCAAGAATTTTGTACTATTATAGCTACAACTCAATTTTTTTAGTAGCTATAAGTATTAGTCCTTAGCCACAGACCATGTAAAGTCTGTAGCTAACTTTTAGCCACCCTACATCTTGCCACGAATGCTACGAAAAAATATTTTATGGCTAAAGCGTTTAGCTACGAAAAATTTCATATTTAGCTACAATGTGTTTTGTAGCTTTAAATGCATTTTCTTGTAGTGCTCTTTCATTTGTAGCTGGATTAGTCCTTTGATTGGGCTAACTTGAATCAGTTTAGTTTTTCACTAAGTTAACGCCTAAAATTGGCGTTGCATTTATCTTTATTGTTCATACATAAGCAATAAAATACAAGACCATAGATTTTTATATAACTCAAAACTTATATTACATATATGTAATTAAAATTAAATAAAACTATTGGTTCCAATCATGTTGCTTCTCATAATCAGGTGGAGGATTTCTCCTAGCACCAAAATAGAAGCCATCTTCTTGCACTTTCCAATAACATTCAAGATGATCACCATCTATTACACCACAATTTCCAGCAATAGAGTTATTGAAAATATCAAATGTTATACTTTGATCGTTCCACCAAAAATGACAAAAGAAAAGCGTACCGCCAAAAAGCTTCATATTAAAACTAAAATTAAACTCATCATTTGGATAAAAAACTTTGTACCCTAAATCATCATCATGAGATTGACAATGCATGGTTAGTTTAGAATTAGGAGGGAGGTTATCAATTATGTAAACATGAAATCTTGAAGTAAATCCATGACGACTTGTAACAAGAGCAATGTTTAGTAGAAAAAGGAGTGACATAAAAAGAGTTTTGGTCTTGAGATTAATCATATTTTGACCCATTGAGATGATTTTGTTTAGTTACTTTGAATAGGTTCATGTGGTATGGTATATATATATGCATCAAAAGTAATTGTTTACTACATAAGTCAAACTATTATTGGAATATTAAGGAATATTCTTTTATTATGCCTTTTAGTTTGACATTTTAAAACATTTTTAGAAAAAAAAATATATACACTCAAAGAAATAAAGAGGAAAATGGTCATAATTATAGACAATAATGATGTTAGTTGATAGGAGGAAAGTTTATATGTTACCTAGGCGAACTCTTCAAAACGTTATCAATTATATTTATACTTCTACATAATTATGTATTTTATCATTAATTAAGAATTTTATATCATATATATTGAGAAAAATACACTTAGATACATGTATTTTTGCTACCAGATACACTAAAATAAGGAAAGAAACGAACAAGATGGGGAGGGAGATATATAGTCATGTATCCCAGATACATCATGTATCCCAGATACATGCAAATCACACTAAATACATATATCAGATACATAGGAGAGTGGTGAGTAGGATTTATTCATGTATCCCAGATACATGTGAATCTACTTGAATACAATGTATCTAGAACAAATTATATCTAATTTTGACTCCATATAGCTGAGCTAAGTAGAATCAAAGTGTTCATCTATTCGGCAGAAAAAATATATTGTTTATATATGCCTAAAATTACTTTTTTTTTTATGGGAATCTTAATAAAAAATTTGATAACTCTACTAGCCACAACAACCAATCATACCGATAACTGATCAAAATTAAAGCAAAATGATCAATGCCTTGTATTGATAATGAATTTTGGGGAAACCCCTAAAATATCAAACACTTGGGCCCCCAAAAACTAGAAAGTTTTTGTATACCATAATATATATCAAAATAAATAAAAATGAGATTAGATAACACAACAACAAATACAATGCTGTACAATTAGTTAGCAAAGTTTACAATTTAATGTCAAAAGGGCAATGTTGCCGATTCCCATTTATTGCAACTTCTAATTCTGATTTGTAAAACAGTATCAATAATATTACTATTTTCTTCACCATTAATCACCTCACAACATTGCCTACGTGGTGCCTGTTTTTAAATATTGAAAAAATAAAACGTGTTAGTCACTTGATGAAAGACAAATAAATAAAATAATTAAAATGTGGCACGTAGAAAGAATATAAAGAAACATTCCATTTTTGCAAATAATTGTAGCTTTTTCTAATAATGTGTACTTTTTAGTAGAGGTCACGTTCTATAACATATCTTTTTTGGTTGAATTTTGACTATTGTCAAACAAACTTTTTCAAAGTCAATAGAACTATATTAATGTTATTGCTATATTAAATGGATATTGATTAATGAAAATGTTACTACTACATTGAATGTGGAAGACTTGACTAGTTGGTTTTTTTAGAGTTTGATACGATGAAAAATGACTTTTTAGAATATTTTCTCGAAAAGTACTTTTTGATAGACTATCGAAAATACATCCTAAATCTCGTTTATAAAATTTCACTAGGTATATTAATGGTGGTAGAAGAGTGAAAATAGAAACGTGAAGTGAAGAGTTTGAGATAATTACGAAGAAAAAAATGAATGTTCAAAAATGAGGACAGTCATTTTCTCTAGATTGTACCTTATTTTTAAAAAATAGTTTTCGTCGTAGAAAAAATAAAGAGAGAGATTCATAAAACAAAGGAGAATTTTACCTGTCTCCATACTTGGGGAGATAAAATATTGGCCGTGACATTAACCATTTGAATTGCTAATGCTGGTGAATAATTTTCATTTTCACATTGCTTTTTATAATCACCAATTCTCTTATAACTCGTTAAAGTTTCACCATTATCGAGCTCAAAAACGCGATCCAAATAATATTCGATAGGCCTTTGACATGGCTCAATATAATTTGGCCTAGTATTAAACGTAAATGGCTCTTCAAACCCTTTCCATGTCTCAAATGTCCTCATTGGTGTCTCTAATTCCTTCCCATTCATTAAATTTGGATATAATTGAATCGAATATCCCCATGATACTGATATCGACCAATTTTTCTTTACATCGTAACAAAAACTTTGTTGCATTGTTCGACTTGAATCTTTTTTATATGCCTCGATTACCTTCTTTATTGAATCGACTCGATCCATTAGTGGAATTAGAGAATGTATAACACCTAGATGGTGCAATGATACAATTGGTGCCAATGGATGCGTTGCCAAAAGTCCACGTGCACTACCTCGAATGTCCATCTAAAAAAATTATTTATATTGTCAGAATATATATAACACCAATAACTAGTTATCTATGGTAAAAGAATGTCATCTTGACGTAATGAAAATCATCAGATCAAGCTTCGTTATATCTAAGCCCAATAAGAAAAGGTTACTTTCCTAAGAAAAAATAATATATTATACCTGATGAAATCCGAGTTCTCTAGTGAGAGGAACGCCAATCTCAGCCATACATCCACCAATCTTTTGATCAGAACCGTAAAAATCATGATAACGATTAATACAACCGTCTAAAATCTTTACGAGAACCTCCGCAAGAGGATAACTAATAGCAATTCCACCACCACCATAAGCCATACCATAAGAATGTACCAAATCTTGTTCCACACTTTCTGAATTACCACCAATATAATACATTTGATTATGATCGTATTTATTCAAAACCGTTACTAAATTCTTCGTAAAAAATACCGTATCATCATCCCCCATAACGAACCACCTCACATTCTCTAACCCTAATTCAAAACTCTCCTTCACAATCCTCGCGATCCTCACAGCTGATCTGTCACCAAACCAACACGTGTACTTGAATGCTGACGTGTCCTCCGATACCCTATAGGGCGGGGAATATTCAGGCCACGTGTCATTTTCTCCCGGGTTCTCATCGAGCCACACGAACCCTCGTGTCACGTTAGGTTCCCACCATAAATCGGAATAATTTTTGCGATTATTCCACGTCTTAGCGGACCCTCCAATACCAAATAAAATATGAGTAATGTTAGTAATATCATCTTTTTCGTTGATATTATTTGTAACGGTAGCACTATAAGCATAACTATTATGAATATTTATGGCACTACAATCAGAACATGGACTAAACCATATAAATCGATTGGAAAATGAAGTGAAGGAGATAAATAAAAAGGAAGCAAATAAGAAAATAACAAGAAAACACTTCATGAAAATTGTGAAAATATTTGTGATTTTTGTGTTAGGGAATAATGGGACTATGTTATGTTTCAAGAGTTTTAATGGATCTTGAATAATATTGGAGATAGAAGAAGATTTTTCTAGGTGAGACATTTTCTAGAAAAAAGTGTTCATAAGGATATGGTGATCTTCTACTTAAATCCTTAAGTTTTAAAGCTAATTAAGGTTTATTTTAATATAAATAGTATAATATATATAAGTTCTTGTTTGATTGGTTAGTTATTGGAATTGTTTAAATATTTTTTTTGATTTTTTTGATTTTTTATTTCTATTATGGTAAGCAATAACTCTGGACAAGGAAGACTTATAGTGGATAAAATTGTCAATGGTTCATGAGTCCTAAATTGTCAATGAAAGATAAATTCAAATAGGGCACGAGATCAGAAGTATTGAAAACACTTATAAATTCAGTTATTAATTTTATTTGCGAATTATTGACAGACTTATAAACACTTTTATTTGACTGATTGACTTAAATACACCCCCGATCTTGCAACATGAATGAAATAAATCCCTAAATTCTCGCCAAGTTTAGGGGTATTTTCAAAACTTCTCTCAAATTTTATTAAGAGTTTCATGCTCCTACAAGAGTTTGAGATCACTTGCTAAGTCATGTGGCAGATCGGGGGTGTATCTAAGTTTAGTTAGTCAAATAGAGGGGTTTTTTTAAGATTGTCAATAGTTCGGAACGAAATTAATAATTTACGCCAAGTTTAGAGGTATTTTCAATACTTCTGTCAACACTCACGGATATATTATTATAGGTATAGATTCAACTAAATTCATAAGTTTCATGTGGAGCATAAATTTGAATAAGGATTTATTAAAATTGTAATAAAACTATAACTTTGAAAATATAATAGATTCAATATTAAAATTCTTAAAAAGTTTAATTAGTAGAATTTAAATTCTCACTCTTCATCTAATTTCAAAAGGATATTTTTCAAAAAAACTCAATTTGCACAACTTCAAATAATTTATGAAGTAGTCTACTAATATATATTTTTATTTGTCTCTATTTTTTTCTTGGAGTTTCTTAGGAAAAGGACAGGATAATAAAGAGTGGTGAACATCAACTTTAGCACTATTTGAGTGTCTAAACATTAATTTAGAAATAAATAACCAACAAAAAATGATACATATGAATAATAAACAAATGAAGTTCTTGGTGTCAACTTCTACGTGGAAGAGTTATTGCACGTCCTCAACAGGCAATGTTATTATTTCGATTATTGTAACCAAAAAATAAAAAGAGATTAAAATATTTTAAATGGATAATTTTAAATAATGGAATATAGAAAATGGGTTTTTTATACTTCGAAGTTCGAAGGGTCATTTGTACTTTTGCTTCTATTTTACGCTAGTCTTTTATTTTTACTTTTCAATAAAAAAATTGAAATCATTTATATTTTCCTATCATAATATTTTATAAATTATGTTTTGTACTTTTGAAAAAAACCGATTTCATTATGTATAAGTTTGATTGCTAAAAAAATAATAATTAAAGATCATCTGACGAATCGTGTAATTAAATGAATATAATATGGAGGGGACAAATGAGAGCGATGAACTGTAAATCTGGCCGGTTTCTAATTAAATATATATATGTAACGAATGAATATATAGTGATATTAATTACAACATAAATACTCTAAATCAGTTCACATATATTGATAGGTTACATGTATTAATATTTAGGGACATTTAAACAAGACACTTTTGAAGTATTTATTTACAATGTTTTTAATTATAAAGAAACAAGAAAATGATCTCAAGTAATTAATGGAACAAGGGTGACTGTCTTTGACCCTTTAAAAGTGTATTTATATACTATGCTTAAGATTAAGAAGGAGAACAAGCTAATGAACTAAGAGGTCGTTTGGTAGAGTGTATTAGGAAAAATAACGCATGCATTAGCATTGTGTATTACTAGTACCTTGTTTGGTACTCTTTTCCAACCTATGTATAACTAATGCTTGCATTAGTTATACACTCTATTGTGTATTAAGGTGTGTATTGCTAATACCATGGATTTCTAGGTATTAGCAATGCAATGGTTTTAATGCATGCATTAGATTAACTAATGACAAAACTACCCTCTAAGCCTAATAATAATAATAATAATAATAATTATTATAATAATATTAATTATAATAATAATAATGTGGGGTATTTTGTAAACAAATATTTTTAATAGTCTTTATACAAGGCTTGCTATTTCCAATACATCAAACCAAACAATGTATAAGAAATAATGCAAGCATAACTAATGCAAGCATTACTAATGCTTGCATTACTAATGCATGCATTACTAATACATCATATTCAGCATTATTCTTATACACTCTACCAAACGACAACAGACTCATTAACACTCCTTAGGAATGAATTTGACCCAATAGATATTTGAGAATTTTACACAAATCTCATAGTGTTAAGAGCTAATTACATCATATTTCTATTTTTTTTCAATTAATTACAAAAATTCCTTGAATTTGGTGGAATTCGGATACATCCAAAAGTGGCCCGATACATCGCTTCTCGATTTAGGATACATCCATCAACGTCCCGATACATCGTATCTCGATTTCAGATACATCACTCAACATCTTAATTACGCGATCGTACGTCCCGATACATCGGGTAAAATGATGTATTCAAGCAAAGAGTAGAGATTTTTGTAATTTTTTCATAAGATTAGAAGGGGCAACTCAACCCTAAAGCCGCCAAAGCAATGGCTTTAGGTCCCTGAAAAATAATGCCTCAAAATTATTCAATGGTGTTATATATAAATATAAATAATTATGTATTTATTGTTAGTATTAATTTTTGAAGTTTTCTTAATGAAGTTAAATGTGCACTTACTTTTTACTTATTAATTTGTCTAATTCACTTTGATTAAAATCAATCATACTTTAAAATTGGCTTTGTAAGACTGCCTTCAATTTCTTGAGGTGTCTCTTGGACATTTCAAGCTCAAACAAATTAGATTATCAAATAATTAAATTTAAAAAGACATTGTCTTAATTTTAAAGGTCTTCTAAAGTGTTACAATCACTATGGTTTAGACTATTTTTGTAATTAATGTGACACAAAATACATATATACAAGTAAACATGATACTATAATTGGTATACTCAATCAAGTAAAGTCACAATTTAATTTTTTTAATATTCCTAATACTTCTAGAATATTTTGATAGTTTGTATAACAATATATTCAATTAATAAAAAATTCAAAATTATAATCAATAAGAGTTTATCTAAGATATAAACATATATAGTGTTATATAACGTATAATAATTTATATATGCATATTCATGTCTTACAAATTAGAAATATTATAATGACAATTGAAAATACTATATATATAAGCATAAGATCTCTTTTTTTAAAATTTGGTTGTAGGAGCTTACTGTTTATAAAACTAAACTGTTTCAAAGAATGCTACATTTCTTCCAAATTTTCCAAATCCTAAAACCCCATCGGCAAGAATGAGCATTTCACCGGAAACAATGTCTGGCCCTATTGAGGTAAGGGAATATTTTGTAGACTTCCGATGAAGTCACTTTCGAGATTTTGTATACGATTTAGAGTAAATATATCATCGACTGAAATGTTATTAATTTATTTATACCTCTACTCATGTCTCGCAAATAGTTTAGATATATCATTTTAAAAGCCAAAATGGTTCCAATAAATCTCATTTTTTTTGTTGTCACACTCTATCTAGTCCCCCTAACCAAAAAAACTAATATAGTCAATTCAATTGTGTGGCCATTAGGAATTGGTAAGCCAAATCCACATAAATTTTGATACACACACTTTTAGCCATACATGTAACATCAACTTTGTGCTATAAAATTTAGCATTTTCCATACTTTTTTCCACCAAAACCAAGTGTTAAAATATTTTCTTAGCAAATTACAAACAGAGTAATTTTCAAATAAATTTTTATTTTGTGTGAATCTTTAGAGTTAGTCAAATACATATGGCTACCTTTGTCTAAACCATTGGAGCTGTCAACAAGGTAATGGTACTGTGTTAAACACTTACCAATTGATCTTTTGGTGTGTATAGAAAAAAAATGAGAATTAGGGGTGGGAGTTAATAGTTGTTCACTTTGGTACTTAATACATTTTCTTGGTCAATGAATGAAATTGAAGTATTTTCAGTATTTTTCACTTTTTTCTGAACTCCAGAAAACACGTTTGATTATAAAATTTGAAAAACAACAAAACGGTGTTTTCTATCCAAATTACTCATAAATATCCAAAAACAACTTCAATTTGTATTCATAGCCAAAAGCAAATTCCAATTTTCAAGTATCATTTTTCACTTTGAAAACAAAAAATATTTTAAAAAATATTTCACACTGAAACATGGATGAACGCCCTCTTAAACCGGATGATTTAAGAATGTTTGTGGTTAAGATTTTATCGTAGGCAAGGGTGGAGCTGCAATGTAAGTTACGAGTTCAGAAGAACTTAATAACTTTTGCTCAAACCTTGTATCTGTGTTAAGACATTTACTTAAAATGTATAAATAATTTATTTAGAATCTACTAAGCAACTAAAAATCCTGGCTCCAACACTTTAACCAGAATTTGATAGAGGGATTCTATAGTAGTTACTAAGAAAACATCATTTTTTTTTGCAGTTGAGTTTGAACAACTCTATTGTTGGAACTTCAGTTCCTCCAACAGCCTTCTTTGGGAAAACCTTAAAGAAAGTGAACAACAAAGTTTCCAGCACAAACATCTCAAACAAGACATTGCAAGGGGTAAATGTATGGTTGATTCGCTTTTCCAGGCTCCAACGGGTATTGGAACTCACCACGCCATTATGAATTCCTACGAATACCTCAGCCAAGGTCTTCGCCAGTAAGTTGAACTGTGTGATCATCTTATCTAAAAGCTTACACTGCTAGCTGTTGACTTGTGTGATCATATTGTCTAAATGGTTAAGCTGTTAGAGAGAGCGCACTTTTATTTACATGATTATATGTTTTGACATTCGATTAGATATAACTTGGACAACAAGTTGGACGGATTCTACATCGCCCCTGCTTTCATGGACAAGCTTGTTGTTCATATCACCAAGAACTTCTTGACATTGCCCAACATCAAGGTATGTCAAAGAGATGTTTGTTAACAAAATTTGGCTTAAGTAGTGTTTGGTGTAAAAGAAGATTTGAACTTTGTGTATGTTTCTTACATGTTTCACTTATTTTGGGTATTTGGGGAGGAAAAGGTCAAGGTAAATCATTCCAATGTGAGCTTGTTTTCAGAAAGATGGGAATCAAGTGAGTATTGCCTTAAATAACATACATGTTGTAAATTGGATGTTCACACTAATATGTTTAGTGGTGTAAGATTAATACACACACAAAATGCTATGTGGTGTATACTAATTAGCCATTTGATATACTTGGTTCTCAAAGTGTATACATGGCAAGATGATATCCATGTATTACACGTTGGGCACAAGTAATACAACTACATATACCCCTACTCTTGTAACAAAGAAAGAGACAAGAGTAAGTGAAAGAAAATACTACACATACTATTTCTCATCTTCCTTACTATCTTAGTTTTTATACTTCATTTTA
Source organism: Solanum tuberosum (assembly GCF_000226075.1). Lineage (NCBI taxonomy): Eukaryota > Viridiplantae > Streptophyta > Magnoliopsida > Solanales > Solanaceae > Solanum > Solanum tuberosum. The sequence continues at coordinate 360,007 of NW_006238947.1, forward strand.
TAATACGTTATCAGCACGAGTCTCTTCATCTATGAGCATCTCCGACAGTGTATTAGCCGAAACATAAATAGCATAGAGTATATTATATTTTGCTAAATAAGTCTTCTTATACTTGATAGTCTAAATTTGATGTGTCAAATATAATTATTGTTAATGTTATCATGGATTTTTGAGCTAAATATTGGAAGGATAATTAGTACATACTTAACTGATAACCTTGTTGAAAGAATTGAACTCACCGAAATCGGTAGAAGACTAAAAGTGCATAACATGAATTTTTAATTTGGTTGATACTTTGTTGTGGTTATCACCTAGTAATACATAATTGCTTTTAAAGGAGATATAGTTGATTTAATGAATCCATATCAAATAAAAAGGAAAAGGTATTAAAATTTCTTATGTTGACCTACATTAATTTTGATCAACATCATTGATTATTTTACACTTGTTTATCTTTCACTAGCTAATCATTTACTTCTTGAATTATTATGATATGTTATATGTACTAACATAACTTGTTTTATAGTTGCTTTAAAAAGGTAAGCAAACTAATATTTGAAGAAATATTTTATTTTCGTTTGGAATCATCAAAAGGACTTTTCTATCATGAAAGATTCTTTGAAGTGGCATTGGCATGTCATTTAGGTTTGCAATTAACAAACTTGTCAATGGTAAGCTTCCTTCATAATACTAATTACATTAATTCTAATTTGTATACATCTGCAAAAGAGTATGCTAATTTTTGAAATTCATAAAATATGCTACATGTCATTGAGACAATTTGACATGTAGACTTCATTAGGTCCATTTATCAAGTGAGTATTTAATTCTTGGATTTTGAGGTATCATTTTATTTATTGTGATTATTAGTGTTTTCCTCTAGTTGCTTTATCTATGTATTACAATTGAAAGAAAAAAAATTCTTAACTAGCAACAAATGAAGTCAATGTTGAGAATTAATTTGTTGATCTTTCAATAAGTGAATTACTCATAAAACTTTTAAATTGAAAATAGTATTCAGAGCCATCTATGAGGATCAACTCTGTTTCGTTTAGCAAAGGTAATAACTTGTATATGATCTTTTGAAGTGTTATTGTGACTAAATTTATTTGTGCTATTAATAACAAAGATACAATATTTTAAAGGCTATCAATTTTATTTTGAACTATATATGATGTCATTGATTGAGGTAAGACGGTAGAGTCAAATTTCACCGCACCAAAAGAGTAAGACATCGATTAAAGTCCCAATGCAATATATTCATGATATAATGATGATTGGGCAAATTGATAAGCTCTTGATAAAACAAAAGAAATGTGAAGATCGTCTCATTTAATATGCCCCATTCTTTGAAGTGAATGTGATAACAATACATTAAAAATCTGAAAGATGACAAAATAATTTTATGATTAAACATATGAATATGGACGTGAACGGACAAAATTATAATAGTCATCATTGTGAAAGAAAGAACATTATGGGTTCTCAAAATGACCTTTTAAAGAGTGAAGGTAATTTTTGTCATCAAAATGATATGAAAGGTCATTAGAAACATGTTTGTTATGAGACCTAATAATTTGATAAGTTTATAAATCCTCCATCAAAGAAAATGATGAAAAAGTGGTAATATGCTTGACTTTCAAAAGTGATGTTGAGGTATGTCATATGAATTTCAAAGCATGACAATGAACTTCTAAT
>NW_006238947.1:361990-371025 GCF_000226075.1 Solanum tuberosum
ATTGGTCAAGTACTTTTAGTACATCACAAATATTGTGGTACGTTTTATGGTGAACTACCGAAAGGGCAAAAGAAGGAAATAATTTCTTGCCATAAAAATTGTCATTGGTTATGTATCTCTGCGCACCAAAAATATTTTGCCAGATATTAAATAAAAGGAAGGAGATATTAATGACAAAAGTAAATCAAGAAACAAGTTTTGCTTGTAATGATTTTGACCATGACAATAATGATATAAATTTCTCTTTGAACGAGATGTCACCACACAAACAATGTTATGAAATATGTGGTAGTATCAAATGTTAATTGTGAGCTTTGGTGAGCTAATGTGCTACTACCCAAAGAAATAAAATTGCTCATGATATTGGAATTGTAGTAAGTCTCGAAAGAAACTTTTTAAGTGTCAAAAAAATAGTCAAAGAAAAAAAATATTGACACTATAAATATGAAAAGATTTAAGATCTTCATATTACTACATCAAAGTGGGTTATAAATATTTACGTGAAAGATTATCCATATTTGCATATTGTTTGTGGTAACTAAGTATGAGCATGATGATGGAATCACATACAAAATAAACTAGAAGGTTATTAAATAAATATCAGTTGGCATGGCCGGTTGATGACCATCCCGATTTAAATATGATACGAAAATTACAGAGAATTCACATGGTTATATATATTGAAGAAATAATAAATTCTTCAAGAATTCTCTTGTGTTGTTTGTTCTCATGATAAGATTATCATTGCACAAGCTAAGGTTGAGATTGTATCTCTTGAAATTTTGAAATATATAAAAAGGTGAATATGGGTCTGTTCACCTATCATGTGGACCATTTACTATATATAGATGCATATATGTTATGGTCACATGTGCTTTATTATCAACTTGCAATTTAATATTTTTTTTGCAAAGGTTATTTACTCGAATTGATAAATTAATAGCACATTTCAAATAATAAAATTATATTGATAATGCTGGTATATATCCAAGTGGTTTAAGCAGAAATTTTATGCCTCCAATTAAAGCTAAACCATTGGTTATGAGAACAAAACTTCCAAAAGAAATTGGTATGAGATGTGTAAAGTGTAGCAACACTTGTACACATCAATAGGGGCGGACCCACGTGTTGTCCAGGGGGTTCACCCGAACCCCCTCGATAAAAAATTACACTATATATATATACTGAATTTTTTGGATTTATGTGGATATATATATTTTGAACCCCCTCAATGACAAGGTGAAGGAGATAGCCCAGCGGCAGCTCCCTTCAATATTAAGCCTGACGTCCAGGGTTCGAATCCCTGGGTTAGCATTTTTTTTTTTTGTTTTTTACTTTCAGTTTTTTTTTTTTTAGTTCCAGTTCCGATTTTCATGTTTTTTTAGTTTTTTTTAAATAAAAAGTGCTAAAATGTGGTGTTAAACCCAAAAAATTCAAGGGTCCCATACTCCCATTCCTAAAAGCTAATAACTTTTTCACTTTCCAAATCCCTAAATCACTTTCTTGTTCTTCCCCAACACTCAAAACTCAAAATATTAAAATCATCTCCCTATAATATTCTATTGTTGATTTGGCATATTTTTAAAGGGCTAACTTTTTGTTTCACTGTAATCACTTAAGTTAGTTTCAGATTTCTTGTAACGAAACTAACTTTTTGTACCTATAAACTATATACTACTACTTCCTTGAATTTTTTTTTTGTTGGCTTATTTACACGTTTATACTTTTATTTTTCGAACCCCCTGAACGAAAATCCTGGGTCCGCCACTCCACATCAAGCCAACAAGGTTCCCCTATCACAATTAATTCAAGGTCAGAAACCAAATAATACATATCTAGAAATTTAAATGTGCGATATATTATTTCATTGCTCCACCATTACGGAATGCACAAAGATGAGTCCCCAAATAAGGTTGGGTGAATGTTAGATTCTCTAACATTAGGGTGAGATAAGCAACTGAAAAATAAGTTATACATAATGAATTATCATTGGTATGATCCTCATTGAAGAGATAATTTAAGTCAATTGTCAGACGCATCTCTGACCCAATGTTATAATCCAGTTATAAATGCTCCAATGAAAAGTCCTTGAAGGACATAATTTATGGCATGCCTGAAGCGTGATAAATTAATCGATTCGAAAGATAAAACTTCTTGAAGAAGGAAAGGAGCAAATGATCAAGATGGTCTTAATAACGAGGCAAATGCTATAGAAAGAGCACCGTGAAATAACACTTTATAAAAACCTTGGCAAAGGTTCAGGTACCTGGAAATGATGAAAAATAAAGTGAGCTTGATAAGTTATGTCACATTAGAATCGATATCAAATAATCGTCGACGATATCTTGAATATAATGTAGCGCTCAAAATTATAAATGGTGATGAGGATCTTGATATTAAATCTGTCGAGAGTTGACAGATAAATGATTGGCCAAAGTAAATACAATTCAAGTATTTCTCTATTTACTTGGAAAAGTGATGTTTTGGACTTATTTTGTCCATATACCAGATATAATGTCAGTGAGGGTACAAATAAATTATTGTGCGATAAGAAAAATCGTAAAATATAAAGTACGGGTTGTGCATTGAAAAATAAAAAAAATTCGCGAAAGTCCTGACATTATTGTATGGAGATGTATACTTCCAAGGTGGATGCAATAAGGTTTCTATCGGTCTGACAATACATGAAACACTTGAATATGCATGATGAATGATTATCATGTCTAGCTAGACAGTAAATATTAGATGAAAATCCTCGAAGGATTTAAAAGGTTATGAAGCGATTCCATTTAATAGTACCCCAATGGTTGTAAGATCGCATATTATAAAGATCAATTTTGATCTCATTAAAATGGTTAGAAAGTACCATGTCATAGTGCAATTGGTGCACTTATGTATCCTGCTATTATTATTCATGGTAAATAATTTTATTAGAATGCATGCAAAATATAACATCACTCTTATCGATGGAGATATTAGAGTGAATCAAATATCGATATAAATTATTTATTCTGATGAATTGTGTCAAGATTTATTGATCGTGAAATTGCAGGAAAAATTATTATTCTGACCAATTGTGTCAAGATTTATTGATCATGAAATTGCAGGAAATTATGAAGTTTGAACTCATGAAAGTTATATATTTTCATTTGGAAATACTGTCATTTCAAATCATTCCACAAGACAGTCAATTTTACTGAAAGTGTTTGTCAGTGCTTGATTGTTGCTGCTAACAAATCGAACAAGCAATTTGTCTACATCAACAAGATCGCAAATTGTGTGTTTTTCAAAATATATATTTGGTTGAGATCAATTAACATACCCAGAAAATGTGTGATCTTCCTTCGAAAAGAGATATTTCAACAACATTATATGAAGACAATGCCTCGTGTGCTCAACTAAGAGGAGGATACATCAAAGAAGACTGAGCAAAATATATTTCATCAAAGTTCTTCTTCTTATTCATGATCTTCAAAAGAAGGATGTAAACGATGTTTAACACTTCGTATTCACCAAGACATTATCAACTTCAACCTTTGAGAAGTTAAGATAAAGATTGGAATGCGTCATCTTCGAGTTGTTAAGTGATGTCTTAATCAGGGGGAGTATAATACGCGCTGCACTCTTTTTCCCTTAGCCGAGGTTTTATCCCACTGGTGTTTCCTGGTAAGGTTTTTAATGATACAACTACCAATGCGTATTACAACTTACAAGATATGTGTACTCTTTTTCCTTCACTAGGATTTTCCCCATAGGGTTTTTCCTAGTAAGGTTTTAACGAGGCACATTATCTATTAAGACATGGACATCCAAAGGGGAGTGTTGTAAATTGTATGTCCACACTATTGACACCCAATTTTGGACCTCCACAATATATATTAACCATCGAGCTTCTTAAAATTCAAACGATTTGAAATAATTAATTTTTATAAAGGTCAAAATATTTTCAAGTTATTTTTAATCAATTTTGTCATTTTTATAATTTTAGATAATATAATGTTTTATATAATTTTGTATATAATTGGTATATTTTATGAATATTCAAAAATCGTCTCAAATAGATTTTAACTTTAATTGAATATTTGGTTAATTAGTTTAGTTATATAATAATTTACATTCTTGAAATAATTAGTTTATAATTAAGTTAACTATTTTATTTCGTTGAGTTAAGAAGCTCATTGATTAATTTGTATTAATTCGTTTTATCTCAAGTTTGGCCAATTCATCGTGTAATACTTTTTCCATAATAATTGAGAGGTCTCCAAATGTTGACAAAATCTAACAGCAACAATAATTGGGCCCTTTTTATCTTAATCAACCCAAATCCCCAACCCCATTCACGTTCCAGCCCGCCAAAAATTCCCATTCTAATCCTAATCCCTAATTACAACAGTCCAGCCCCCTTCATCCGTTTTTCCCACATCCCATTTAATTTCCAGCAAATCCCACCCTTTTAATTCACAGCCCACTCCACTCCAATCCCCCGACCCGGTCCAAATTATTTTTCCTTCACAAAAGGAAGACCCATCTAATGTTACCAGTGATGAAACGACAATAATCCTAGCAATACATATAACGTACATCAGCTACACCGACCCCACCCCTGTTCATCTTCTTCACTCTAATGACAAGAATCCCAGAACATCGTACAGTAGGCAGCGATTCAGTCCTTAGGGTTGTGGGATCGATCCACGTCGCTCCCCAAGGACAATCGAATCATCTCAGCCATCTGTCTCCCTTTCCTCTTCCGGAATGGGCGAAAATCGCAAGAAAAAGGTGCTTCACCGAATTGGTGAAAAGATTTTGAAATTTGATTTAATGGGCCTTGTTCTCATCCGAAAAACTCCCGCCTGATCCCCACTTTTTCTGCCCTAATTTCATTCAATATATACTCTCTCTTTGTTCATTGAAAAAGGGGGAGAAAAAAAAATTGAAAAAAAAATTGATTTTGTAGACTGATACGAAAGAGCAGCTTAGGTGAAATAGATACAAGATACATACAAAAGGACATCTTTAAAAAAGCAAAGGAAATAACTAAGGCTAGTTTAAGCTTCATTCCTCTATTTTGTTTGTCATAAGTCTGATTAAGGACGATATTCTGCTCGGATTCTTCGATTACTGTTAGTGTCTGAGTTGTCGTGGTGAAAGTCGTCGCTCAGCTTGTTGCCGTCTCCATTTCGCTGCATTGAAAAAGGTAACAGCCTCTCGACTTTCTCGTCCCTTATATTTCAAAAATAGTGTTGTTTTCTGGAAGTCTGTTTTGCTACTGATGGTTGTTGAGTTCTTGACATACCGATACGTCTTATTTGTAATGTTTTAGTTATCCTATTGTCTGATAATGAGTGTCATTTTCATTCTTGTTTATTCGTGCCTAGCTTTACTGTTATGTTGCTGTTTATTTCAAGGGTATCCCACTATCTCTTCTTAAGATTATTTGCTTGAATGTTGATGAACCTGTGGGCTCTTATTTTCTCGTGATTTTTAGTTGATATGAAGTAGCATGTTGTATCAATTGCAGTGTGTTAGATGAATAGCCAGCTGCTCTATTTTCATTTAAATGGATATCTTATGATCCAGTGTGTCTCATCCGAGTTAAGCTCACGTCTCTTTTCGCTCATTTTTCTAGTCGAAGAATGCTTGTTGTTTGTAAATTGATCTCCTAAAAAATGCGAAATGCTTTTAAAAAAAAATCATGTTTATTCCCTCTCATGCTCTGTCATAAATCTTGTATGCCATAAATGAGCCAAGTCGCATATTCGGTCTAAATTGCATTCTCACCATGATATACTACTGCCTCATTATTATATGTGTTTGTTCAGCATGAGTGTTCTATTCTTCTTTTAAATAGTTTCTACCAATAGTATTTTATTTTAGAAAAATCGTGATTCACCGCTTTGACTCCAAATTTTATTTTATTTTGTGTTCAACTATAGTAGCCTAAGTCAATGTGATCTTTCAGATTTCAGACTTATAAAGCCATCCAGTCCTTCATTTTGAATTCCACGTGTAACCATTTATGGTCGGTTCTTCGGGTAAATGCTTTGAAAATTTGTTAAATCTGAAAATTCGTGACACTTGCTTCCTTAAATCGATCTGTGAGTCTTTTGGTAATAGAGTGCAACTTTTTTTTTATATATCACTTTAGCTAATTCACTACTGGACCTTATTATGGGTATTTTAATTTGAAATGAATGCTTTTTTTTATACGCTTGCAGTGGTTCATTTTCGGATATTATTATATGTTGGTTGTCTTAGTGAAAAGGTAATTAGTGGGTTCCATATGGGTAGTTGCATTTGGATATAGAATTATAGTAGTGAATGACACGCTCTCTCTTGAAGTTTTAATGCCTTATCGTCAGTATTTCCTAATCTACTAACTATTGTCTCATCTAATTGCTCACTCCTCTGTGCTTTTCCTTTCCCTTTTTTTTTTGTTAGTCTTTAATTTTATGCTATTTTTTGTGTTGTTTTGGAGTTTGACTTGGTTAAACCTAAGTTTAAATAACTCCCAACAACTGAGTGTTATGGTCCAGTTCTTATTAGTCTCTTGTGGATTATCAATCTACTATGGATTGAACTTCGTTTAAGGTCAAATTTAAGTCAAAATTAGTGTGATTATTTTTCGTCTTGTCATTGTGAATAAATGCTAACTCTTATTTTTTTATTTGTGAAATTTGTCCGAGTCCACTATGAGCTCATCCTATTTTGCATTTCGAGAGAGCCATAAAGGCTCAAATCCCTTTTTCGGGTCAGCCAGCTATAAAAGTCGACGAACAGGTCCCGAAGTCAAAAGAAGCAGCGGATCGAGAAATTGAAAATTTGGGCCGAAGGCCCACTCTCTATTTCAGAGATTGTATTTTGTTATTTATTGGGCCTAAGCCCATCTAGTCGATATTATTATTCTTGTTAGATTTCTAGGACAGGTGAAAGAATTGGGCCTAAGGCCCAAAGATAAAAAATAATATTTTTTTTATGTTAGTTTAGGACAGGGGCATGCGACTTAAATTGGCCAAAGGCCCAAAACGAAAATGGGCCCAAATACTGGCCTAGGCGGACAGAAAACCAGATTTGGGCCCAAATCTCTTTCCCTCCTTTCTTTGTTGTGTTTATTTACTCGTCATTATCTGCTATTAATCTTAAGGTTTCAAAACTTTCAAACCCCCAGAAGACACCCATTTTGAATTAATCATTTAACTAAATTATTCGTCTTTTACTTGACTTTAAAAATAAATAAATAAACAAATAAGTTTACAAAATACTTCATTTAAATAATATTACAATATTTTTTTTTATTATTTTATTATTTCTCCCGTAAAATGGTCCTAACTATAAAATAGTTCAAATTTCGCAAGTTCAGTTAAGTTAAATTATTTTAGCCAAATAGTTAATTGTCGGATAACCGCGTGTTAGCGGGTATTTCGGGTGCTTTCAAACCCTTCCCGAAATGCTAATAAGAACCCTGAACCCCTTTAAATATTTTCATTAGATTTTTTGTTTTAGTCTTTTGAAAATGATAGTTTTCTTGATTTTTCTCAAAAATTAAGTGGCGACTCTAAACCAATCCAAAATATATTTTTAAATAAAACACACACTAATATGTTTAGTGGTGTAAGATTAATACACACACAAAATGCCATGTGGTGTATACTAATTAGCCATTTGATATACTTGGTTCCCAAAGTGTATACATGGCAAGATGATATCCATGTATTACACTTTGGGCACAAGTAATACAACTATATATACCCCTATTCTTGTAACAAAGAAAGAGACAAGAGTAAGTGAAAGGAAATACTACACATACTATTTCTCATCTTCCTTATTATCTTAGTTTTTATACTTCATTTTATAACAATACCATCTTTATTCGGATTTTTTTTATAGGAAATGAACTATAGTTACTTCTGAAACAACCTCTCTACCTCCACGAGATAGGGATAAGGTCTCCGTACAATCTACCCTCTCCAGACCTCACTTGTGGGATTTAATCTCACTGAGAATATTGTTGTTGTAAATAAACTAAAGTTACTTTGGAAACAACCTCACTACCTTCACGAGGTAGGGGTGAGATCTGCATACAGTCTAACCTCTCCAAACCCCACTCATGGGATTTCACTTAGAATGTTGTTGTTGTAAATAGACTAAAGTTACTTTGGAACCAACATCTGTACCTTCACGAGGTAGGGGTAAGATCTGCATACAGTCCACCCTCTCCAGACTTCACTTATGGAATTTCACTGAGAATGTTGTTGTTGTAAATGGACTAAAGTTACTTACAATGTTCGGTTTATTAAACTTGCAGCCCTATTATGATGAGTGCTGGAGAATTGGAAAGTGGAAATGCAGGAAAGCCAGCTAAATTGATTAGGCAAAGGTACAGAGAGGTCGCAGAAATCATCAGGAAGGGAAACAGTGTTGCCTCTTCATCAGGAAGGAGTTGATTTCTCAAATCGTCAATGACAAACAAGTAAAATGTATGTTGTATGTGTGACATCTTCATCTGATGATCATAAAGTGTACATAAGTTGATCTTATAATCGCGCGATTTCACTTAGGCAGACATACTATATGTGCGAATATAGTGTATCCACTACAGACTATTTGTTATTTCCTGTATTCAGATTAGCAAACCAGAAAAAATAAAAGATGAAAAGAAAAACACAAAGAACTATCCGAGTCCACAGAACCCACTGTGTGTCCTTAAGAAATTTAATCCCCTCAAGTACCCGAGGTTGCAGATTAATTCCTCCCAAGATAAAACGGATTAACCATTAAAGAAGTAGCGGTACCTCAAACTTCGATAATTTCAACGAACTCAAAATGACAGCAACGAATCACACACACAGACACGATCGATCGATTTTGTTTTGTAAGAAATGTATGCAAAAGAAGGGAAGAATTCGATTTTGAAAAATGAGAGAAAACCTCTCTATTTATAGCCAACAAAGGGTAAAGGTCACAACCCTTTGGAAAGAAGACAACCTTTCAGAAAGAAGACAACCTTTTAGAAAGGTCACAACACTTTGGAAAAGGCA
>NW_006238947.1:375104-424974 GCF_000226075.1 Solanum tuberosum
TTTTTTTTCAATCATTTAGCCTTAATATTCCTGACGAAGATTTTGTACTCTTCAAGTCAGAATATTTATTCAAACAGAGTATTTAACAAATTGGTGAAGTTTCTATATTCTTCAAACCAATGCACAATCTGATTTGTTCGTGAAGTTCTTATATTCTTCAAATCAAAGGAGAGAAAAAACATCTCCAAAAGTCAAACATAATCAAATTTCACATGGAGTAGAAAACTACAAAAGTTTTATCTTTCCTCCTCTAAACAGAATACATATTAATAATAATAAAGATATATTCTGAGATCATCACATAATGATCATCTATCCTAACATTTATGAAATAAATTTCATAACTTATAAAAGATAGAAAAAGAAAATAATAATCAAGGAAAAATAAAGATAGAACCTGATTTTACTCTCATTGAATCATATTCTATCTGTCAGCAATAATTCCATGCAAGTCACTTTTTCTTGCTAATTTTTTTTTTCCTTTTTCTCACTTTCCATCATATTCCTATTTTCCTCAAGAAGACATTTAATTTCAACAAGAAACTAAACTCATGTTCAAATATTGTTAGGAGACAAAATTTATTCATTTACTTCTTCTCATAGTTATATAAACCAAGAATATATGGAAAAAATTAAAGTGTTCATCTTAGCCTTTATGCACAAAATAACTTTTCTCATTGAAAAGAAAACTGAAGAGGTGCAATGCTTCAATGCACTTGGGAAGAAAATAAAAATAATCTTACCCATCCAAGGAAAACTTACTAAAAACAATACACTCAAACATACTAAAGTAGTACTAATTCATCCCAAATCACTTTTATCATATGATAAAATAATTCTCTTTTTCATCTTGTTCTTTCCCCAATAAAAAGAACACAGAAAATAGAAGTAATTTCCTTACCACCGAAAATACCATCATTAAATTTCTTAAGCTTGTTATTTCCTGTATTCAGATTAGCAAACCAGAAATAATAAAAGATGAAAAGAAAAACACAAAGAACTATCCGAGTCCACAGAACCCACTGTGTGTCCTTAAGAAATTTAATCCCCTCAAGTACCCGAGGTTGCAGATTAATTCCTCCCAAGATAAAACGGATTAACCATTAAAGAAGTAGCGGTACCTCAAACTTCGATAATTTCAACGAACTCAAAATGACAGCAACGAATCACACACACAGACACGATCGATCGATTTTGTTTTGTAAGAAATGTATGCAAAAGAAGAGAAGAATTCGATACAGAAAAATGAGAGAAAATATGCAAAAGAAGGGAAGAATTCGATGCAAAAAAAATGAGAGAAAACTTCTCTATTTATAGCCAACAAAGGGTAAAGGTCACAACCCTTTGGAAAGAAGACAACCTTTCAGAAAGAAGACAACCTTTCAGAAAGGTCACAACACTTTGGAAAAGGCACAACCTTTCAAATGGTAATACCCTTTAGAAAGGACACAACCTTTCATAAAGGTCACAACCCTTCAGGAGAGTCACAACTCTTCATTTCCTGTTCACACCTTTAAAACCCAACACTATTGCTATATATGATTCGTAAATACGCAAACTATGACTATATATATGAAATTTTCTCAAGTCAATATGGGCTTAGGGTTAAATAACTGATCATAACATAACAGGTTACACATTATTGGACTATTTTTTCCAATCCTAGATGTTACTCCCTCCATTCTCTTTTATTTATCACGTTTTGATTCACAAGAGTCAGTTTGACTAATTGACTAATCTTTAAAGTTAATTGAATTATTAATTTTTAAGATTTAGACGTTCAAAAACTCTAAATAAAATTTTTAAGTTGCGATAATATGACGAAAAAATACTAATCACAATCCATATATAGTTTCTCTTAAGCAGGGCTGGTCATAGGGTCAAGCCACTAAAGCAAAGGTTTTAGGCTACAAACTTTTAGGTGCCTCGATTTTTTTTCGATATTCGATATTTATATGGATGCCTGACACATACTAAGAATGGGCCAGCAGAGCCTTTCATCATTCAGCTGAATGGGAGTTGGCCAAAAGCAGAGGACTTTTTTTCCCACTTGTGCTTCACTTTTCATAATTGTATCACAAAAACTATTAATTTAATAGAATTTTCTGTTTCCTTTGAATCCAGAACATAATCCCAAAGCCAAAAAAAATAAAATGAAAATTAGTAGCAATGTGTTAAAAAGAAAAGAACCAATGATGAAAAAATTGGAATTTTCTTGATGCCAAGTTATGTAGTGATTATATTAATAGCAAATACATTATTATAATGTCATGTTTTTGTTTCTTTAAGTTTGGCTCTTTTCAAACCATCCATTATTAAATAGCCAGGGATCGTTTGGTGACTAGAGATAATTTATTTATGTTTTACTTTTTGTAAATGTTTGGTAACTATTAAAAACTACTAAGTTATTTGTGTATAAAATAAATATAATGTTTGGCTTGTAATTTAGAAATTTGGATAACTAATACTCCCTCATTATCGTTTATTTGTCATGTTTTGCTTTACGAGAATCAATTTGATTAATCTTTAGAGTTAAATTGAAGTAGATTAATTCAATATTTTAAATTTTAAATTTAGATATTCGAAAACAACAGATAAATACTACAATTGCAATCATTCTCATATTAATATGATAAAAAAGAATACATCTAAAATGTTGATCAAAATCTATACATTTTGACTCTCGAGAAGCAAAATAAGTAAAAAGAATGGAGAAGTACAACGGTGCAAGTATAAGTTATGAGTTTGTGTATTATTTTATGTGAGGTAAAAGATATGAGGGAATTTCTATTATTTTTTTACTCCTTAAGGAGTTCCTACCTTTTTGTTCCCTCGATGACTCGAGCTTATAACTTTAAGATTGAAAGTGAAAGGTGATTATCATCCGTCCAGCTATCACATGTAATATTATTTATACAAAATTTATATCTAGATAATTCAAATGAACCGTTACAGTGATCCTGAACCTAGGTAGCTTTTGATTAAAATATTTTTGCCATTTATAAAAAAAATAAGGATTCTGCTCTCGACAAAGTAAATATTTGAGTAGTTTATTAGAACTTTGTAATATCTATAAAAAAAAAACTTTTGGGGTGCGTGTAATATGTATGTTATCCTTTTGCCATTGGTAATTGATTAATTTCTGTTGTATATTACCTGTAGAGTGATGTGCATTTAATTATTGAATTTCCAACTTGACAAAACCTTTTTTCTTCTTTTGGTTGTGTATGTCTGAAATAAAAATGCATAACACATCATAGTGCCTTTAAATTTATTCTTTTAACTGATATTTATATCCTTTAATTTTGAATGTTTATATATGTATACATTTAAATTTATATAAAATTAAATAAATAAACACATTAATTCTATGTAGCGTTCTACATGATAATTTTATATTATATGTTACATTCTACGTATATTATATCACACAGAATGTGTTAGTCTACTTGTTCAATTTATTTATTTATTTGTTATGCTAATAGAAAACCTTCCAAGTAGTAATTATTTTGGAGAAAATTTGCAAAAGGATAGGGATGAAAAGACAGCATAATTATCCAGTTGGCATACTTGGCCCTTTTAACAAGGGAAAATAATACTATATAATAAAAACACTGAATTTAGCTGTTCTTGGAACACAACTCCCCACTTTCTTTAAACAACAAACAGAAAAATTCGAAAATAAAATAAAATAATAAAGATCATCATATTGTTTATATAATATTTATACTCCTTTCTAGGAAAATCACGTTTGCCGGGAAAAAGAATTATTTTAAATTAGCTAGGAAATAATTTTGTGTAATATCTAAATGGAGCACCATGTAAATAGACAAAAGTGAAATGGGAGGCCTATTTTTCTTAAGCTTTAAGCCCCATGATTAAGCACGCATTGGTGCGTTCGTTTGTTTGATGGAATAAGAGATTATAATTAGAGAAAAATTGTGAAATAATTGTATTTAAAGGTATTAAATAAATGAGTTAATAACTTAATATGGATGAATCAAAATGTGTGGGTACAAATACGTTTTTTATATAGACTAATATTATCAGCTTTTTTTATATTTCATGTTTAGTATAATGCCGTTCAACTTTAAAGTTTTTAGCATGGACGTAAATTGAAATCATGAGATCAACTTTAAACTAGGGTTGTGTGAACAATATTGATATGGGTTGTAGCATGCAATATTGATAATTGTTAATTGAATCAATAAGATTTTGATGGTTGGGTAACGGTTTATCGAATATCAATCGTCAATAGTTTGTTTATTTGATTAACAAATTCAAACAAATATTAACATGATATATTTTTTTTAAAGTATTTCAGATAAAATGTATCTAAAAGTAAAAATAGAACTTTATCTTTTTATCGGGTTATCGACAACTCATTAACAAAAGTAGCCAAAACGGTATCCGAATCAATAACCCAATAAATAGGACACTAAACTATTACAAAGTGGACAAATCCATAACATGTACCATTAACTCAATTACTCTATTATACATACGAAATCTAAAGAGCATAAAATATACATAAATTTTATCTTTATTTCACGATAAAAAAGTTGTTTCCTAAAGAACTCGATTCGGATTATTGATTTGTAAGTATGTTTGATGTCCAACATATTAAGTTGTAGTCCTAGGTTATACACACTATCAACTTATAGTGGTGTCACCGTCATAACAAACTAAAGTACTAAAATAAACAAAAAGACAGCCACCATAATAGTGCTACAAGTCCAAAGACAATAATACATTTTTTTCTAAGGAATAAATGTCACTCTCCTTGTTTGCCTTGATTGTATTTTTTCTGTAACATTTCTCTCACACACCTATAGTACATATTTTTTCACTAAAAAGTAGAACAATCTTGCTACAAAATTCTCAAATCTTGTATACCTTTCCGTCCAAATCTCACTACTATTGATAAAATCTTGAAATCTGACCTGAAAATCTTGAAAAACAAAATACCCTTTACAAATGGTGTTCTTCTTGTTTGTGTAACATTTTTCTGAGACCCCATTAGTGTCCTTTTCATTATAAAGCATCAATCTTTACAACTAATTACTGAAATCTTCAGTACCCTTGAAAAAATCTTGAAATTTGACCTGAAAATCTTGAAAATATAGCTTTACAAATGGTGCTCTTCTTGTTTGGCTTGGCTGTGTTTCTGTAACATTCTCTCAGACCCCCAAAAGTGCTTTTTCATTATAAAGCTACAATCTTTACTACAAATTTTGCTCAAATCTCATTACCCATGGTAAAATCTTGAAACTTGGCCTGAAAATCTTGAAAAACCCCTTTTAGAAATGGTTAATAGTTGTCTTGTACTACTCTGTTCACTCATTTCCTTCTCAATCCTAGCTTCATCTCAGCAACTTGATGGCTTCATTTATACAAGATTCAATGAGCCAAACAATGACATTACCTTAAGTGGAATTGCTGAGATTAGCCAAAATGGATTTATTCAACTAACCAATGAAACAAGTAGATTAATGGGGCATGCTTTCTATTCTTCACCTTTTCAGTTCAAGAACTCAACTAATGGCACTGCTTTTTCATTTTCAACTTGTTTTGCTCTTGCTATAGTTCCTGAATATCCAAAACTTGGTGGTCATGGACTTGCTTTTACTATTTCTCAGTCTAATGATTTCAGCACAGCTCTTCCAAGTCAGTATCTTGGCTTACTAAATGCTACTGATGTTGGTAACTTCTCAAATTACATATTTGCTGTTGAATTTGATACAGTACAAGATTTTGAGTTTGGGGATATTAATGATAATCATGTTGGTATAAACATTAATAGTTTAAGGTCTAATATGTCTGCTGATGCATCTTACTTTGATGATGATTTGGTAAAACAAGATCTGAATCTCAAATGTGGTAAGGTAATATTGGCATGGGTAGATTATGATTCTGTTACAAACTTGGTTAATGTTACACTTTCAAGATTTGCTACAAAACCAAAGTTGCCACTTTTCTCTTATCATATAGATCTCTCTCCATTTCTCAAAGAAAATATGTATGTTGGTTTTTCTGCTTCAACTGGTTTGCTTGCAAGTTCACATTATATTTTTGGTTGGAGCTTTAAGTTGAATGGTGAAGCCAAATTTCTAGACTTGGATTTACTTCCATCATTGCCTGGTCTTAAGAAGAAGCACAGTGGCGTAATCGTAGCTATCTCGGTTATAGTAGTTGTTTTGGTTTTGATTGCTATATTAGTTGCTACTTATTTAGTTAGGAGATTCAAGAATGCTGATGTTATAGAGTCTTGGGAGCTTGAGGTTGGTCCTCAAAGATACTCTTATCAGGAACTTAAGCAAGCAACTAGAAGTTTTAAGGATAGTGAGCTACTTGGGTTTGGGGGATTTGGTAAAGTTTACAAGGGTGTTTTACGAAGTTCGAATATGGAAATAGCTGTGAAGCGTATTTCACATGAATCTAAACAAGGTTTACGCGAATTTGTGTCTGAAATATCTAGCATTGGAAGACTCCGTCATAGGAATTTGGTTCAATTAGTAGGTTGGTGTAGACGTCGTGGTGACCTTTTACTTGTGTATGATTTTATGCCTAATGGAAGTTTGGACAATTTCTTGTTTGAAAAACCTAGAATGGTGTTGACATGGGAGCAAAGGTTCAAAATCATCAAAGGGGTTGCTTCTGGTTTACTATACTTACATGAAGGTTATGAACAAGTTGTGGTGCATCGAGACGTTAAGGCTAGTAATGTGCTACTAGATGGAGAGTTAAATGGCAGGCTTGGAGATTTTGGACTAGCAAGACTATATGAGCACGGATCAAACCCGGGCACGACTAGAGTGGTAGGCACATTGGGGTACCTTGCACCGGAATTACCAAGAACAGGACGTGCTACTGAAAAATCTGATATTTTTGCCTTTGGTGCATTGTTGCTTGAAGTAGTATGTGGACGTAGACCAATTGATTCAAAGGTGGGGCCTGAGGAATTAGTTCTAGTGGACATGGTGTGGAACAAATGGAGAGAAGGGAAAATTCTTGATGTTATAGACAAGAGATTGAAAGGTGAGTTCAATGAAAGTGAAGTTGTGATGGTGTTGAAATTAGGACTAATGTGTTCAAACAATGAGGCGTCGTCTCGACCTAGCATGAGACAAGTGATGAGTTACTTGGAAGGTGAAGCTGATATTCCTGATGCTCCAATGGCTCCTGGTGATTATAATGGAGGATTTGGATTCGACGAAAACGAATGTATGCATTCTTTAGCATCTTCAAGGGGACACACATCATGTTTGGCTAATGGAAATGCAAATGGTACATTTGTTTCTGTTTCTACTGCACCACTTTCATGTTTATTTACTGATGAATTACCTAGGTAGTGATTGTGAAGTTGTGTGCAGAATTTTATAGTTTTCAGGAACATTTTCCTGATGAACACTACTTTAAAGTTCAAGTTATGAAAGTTTAACCAATGTCTTTGGTCAAGAAATATAGAAAAAAATAGTGTGTTTGGTAAGAAGGAACATGTTTTCTCGAAAAATAAGTAGTTTTCTTACTTTGTTTGATAAGTAACTACAGTATTGTTCCGAAAATATTTATATATAATATAGACAAACATCTTAGGAGGTGAGGTGGGGCATAGGGGGTGTGGATGCAAAATGGAAGGAGTGGATGAAGATGTAATGTCACTTATGAAACTTGTGTTTTATTAGATGGTGCACTTTGAATGAAGTCTTTAGAAGGAAATATAAAATATTACAAACAATGGAATGTGGGATTTATGCTATGGTCATCCGGTCTAACATATGGCAAAAAGATTTGGAAAAATTATCTAAATACACAACATATTTTATTATATTCTCTAAAATTCCCTATCATTTGTAAAAATTATAAAAATCTCTATTCTTTTCTATTCTCGAATACATCACTTTACGCGATGTATCGATCGGATACATCACTTTACGTAATGTATGTATCGGGACGTAATACATCACTTTACGTGATGTATCGGTCGGATCCATCCCTATATGCAGTGTATTAGGATGCTGAGTGATATATTCGAAACAAAAACATGAAGTATCAGAATATTGGAGATGTATTCGAAACTAGGACACAGTGTATCGGAACGTATTGGGATGTATCCGGATTACACCAAATTTAAGGGTTTTTTTTTGTAATTTGAAAAAGAATAGAAATAAGATGTAATTAGCTCTTAACACCATGGGATTTGTATAATTAGCTCTTTCCCCCCTTTTTTTTTTTTTAGATCTAATGGTGTTTTGTATTGTTATTATGGGATGACATATGGTTTTGTGTTGGTGATGCAACGCAAAATTTGTAGAAATGAGGAAGATAAGTTTTTGAGACATGGTATATCTATTTATATTTCATTTAAATATGAGTATATCTTTCATGTATATTTCCTTTGTATATGTGTATATCTTTTATATATATCCATGTATCTCTTGTATATCATATATATTTGTACATAGTAAAAATTACGTAATTAGGCAATCATCTCATATGTATTTACAATACATCACTATAGTTTGAAAGAATTATATAATTTATAGTTATAGTTAGGGTTTTGTTGTTATTTTCTCTATTTGCACTCTCGCTCTCTCTCTCTAACATCTCTCCATCGCCTCTCTCCTCTCCCTGCTTCTCTCTCTCACCTCTTTCCTCTCCCTTCTTCTCTCTCACACCTCTCTCCTCTCCCTTCTTCTCTTTCTCGCCTCTCTTTGTCTCCTCTATCTCAATACAAATACAAATACAAATACAAATGTTAAGTATCAATTATACTAATACAAATGGTAACAAATTAAAAATTAATTATACAATATATATATATATAATAAGTGTCAATTATACATATCTTTTTTAGTGATACAAAATAGAAATACATATGTATCCACTGATACAACATTGATACAAATGATAACAATCAATCATACAAATATGAATATTGAACTTGATACAATTGTATATGTTGGTACAATTTATTCATTTATACAAATTGTATATGTTTATACGATTGTATTCATTGATACATATAAATACTAATTACAAATATACAATTTGCTAGCAGATATATAAATATAATTATTGATACATATACATAATAATATTGTTTATGAGATATTATAAAAGTATACCGTAATGGCATAACATGACAATAAATCTCGAAAAGGAGTTTGAATTGAATATAGATAAATATAAATATTCAGAAGTAGATCGATATGCTAGCAGCCTAGCAAGATGATATCATTCCTAAAAATATGGAAAATAATAAATTCAAATATAATAAACATTTCAATTCATAAAATATGAAAACTACCAATTGTCTCAAAACTGTCAAACAATTGGAATTTTAAGGACATTTTGTGACTCTCATTTTTGTCATTGTGCCGCAAATTTTGAAAAAAAAAACATTGTAATGTATGCAACTTATTAGGACGAAAAGTAGTTAGAAATTCAATGCTGGAATTAGGAATTCAGCTAAGGATATATAATTTCTTTTTCTCAATTATGAACTTTTAATAATGTGTAAAATTAAATATATACTCATAATAGATAATTTAACTTTTATACACCACATAATTTTTCAGCCAAGAAAATATTAAGCTAAGATGACTCCACCCATGGTTAGAATCAGAGGCGGACCCACCCCTCTAGGTGGGGGTGCACATGCACCCGATAACTTCAGAAAAAATCATGTATATATATGTGTATCTATTTTGAGAAACTGACATAAATTAGGATATAATTAACAGTGCAACTATGAAAAACGTAGGAATTTGATTGTGCTGCTGGTACAAGCTAGAGAATCCACCCACGAGACCTAAGTTTGAATCTAGCTAGAGTGTTATTTTATTGTTTTTATTTTAAATTTATCTTAAAGCTCGTAAAGTCTTCTTATTAGCTTGGTTAGAATAGACTGATATATAAATTATAAGGCCATGTCATCATCGTGAAATTCAACTTGATTATGACCAAAGGGCCACCCTTTCAATCTTCAATTTCTTCCCCCATATTTAATATACAAACTACACTATCTTGATTGATCCCTTTTTTTTATGAATGAAATATAAGACTAATTCAGATTCTTGTAAAGTAATTTCATTTAAAGAATAAAACGCTTAATCTTCATTTTATAGACTTAATTTTTGGTTAATAGGTGAAAGAATCACAACCATTTAAGTATACATTCTAAGGTCCAAACTTTCAATTATAAATATAACTACTAAACTACTCTCTTCGTTCTAATTTACGTGGAGGTGTTTGATTGGGCATAAAGTTAAACGGAAAAAAGAAAATCTTGAATCTATTGACCTAAGACAAGTACGAAAAATCTCTATGCTATAAATTACTCTCTCCGTCTATTTTTATTTGTCTTCCGTATTCAAAATAAATGTTCATTTTTTTTAGTCTAGTTTGAAAAACAAGATTTACCATTTTATACACATTTTATCCTTATTATTAAATATTATTCATTTTTAAACATTTAGACGACTTACAATAAATAGGGGTTAGTATATTAAAATTATTATTTTATTTATTATTGCTTATGGGGTGTGTCAATTTACACACGGACAAGTAAAAATAGACGGAGGAAGTATTTAGTTAAGGGTTAAAATGAGGAAATTAAAATCAATTATTATTAAATATTGAAAAATGACATTCTTTTATGACTAACTAAAAAGCAAAAAAAATGTCACATAAATTAAAACAGGGGAGAGAGTATTATATTAAATCCACACTCGAGGCAGAAGTAGATAGAATTTAATATTTATGAAATTTTACATCAATTTCAACTATAATAATAATTAAATTCACAATCGAATAATTTTAAATATTTAATAAATTTTATACAAGTTATTGTAATGTGAACTTATAGGTCACAAGCTAGATCTGCGTCTATCCAAAAGTTTTAATTCCCAACATAAATGAATTCATAGGTTACAATAAATAAAGTATGAGAACAGTAATGCAAATATAAATTAAATTCTTGCAACTTGCCAACATTATTTTGCAGATTCCTTTTAAAAAGGGTAATCAACTGGTATTTACTAATATTTTGTATTATATCTGTTGAGTGGTTGCCATCATCAATTTATTATTTATTGAAATTTCAATGAGGAAATTACCTAGTTTTTTAATCCATATCTAATTGTTTAGATGTTTTTACTACGTTTGCTAAAATGACATTTTAAGAAAAGGTCTCTCGTTGAAAATATAGACCTCTCATCTTATATAAATCCAAATTTTAGTACATGTATGATGAGCCAACTTGGTAGATGACTTTTTTGGATTACATGATATGATTTGGCATATAGTAACATTTTTGGATTACCGACCAAAGTTGTGGCGTTGAGTGACAGAGTCGAAATTTTTATTAACGGGTTCAAAAAATATAAACATGTAAACAGACGAAGAATATAGAACTTTCCTCTCTTGTAAGTCCAATTTTAGCACATGTATGATGAGACAACTTGGATGACTTTTTGGATTACTTGAGACGACTTGGCATATAGTAGTACATTTTTGCATTACCAACAACTGGCAACAAGTGTCTGGTTGTGGTTGTTAGGTTCGAAAGAATTAGAACATCCTGCGAAAGTTCACAATTATAAATCATATCGGTGATAAATCAAATAATAAAGAAAAACATACTAAAAGTATATTATTAATATAATTTGATCAAGCAACCTACATATTATAAAACTAATAAAGAATTAGCATAAATATGTTGGAAGAAGATCTTCCTCTAAACAAAACTCTTTAAATGTGTACAATGTGAATGCTCTTGTATTTTTGGTATCAGAAGACGAGTCTTCAATTTATAGAGTTTCAAAATTTCTGGAGAAAACTATTTTTTTCTTTCAGAAAAAAGTAAAAACAACTATGGTAATGATTTGATTTTTCTTCAAGAAAAAAGTAAAATTCAAATATGATAAGAAAAAGCTTAATGCATCAATGTGTCATTTAACTTGACCTCATTTCACATTTATGCTCTTCAACTTTGGATGTGTACAAATATACACTTAAACTTGTATAAAGTTGAACAAGTAGACACATGAGTCCTATGTGACATAATACACGTAGAACACCACGTAAGACGCCAATTGTCATGTAGGGCACCACGTAAAACATGTATTTATTTACTCAACTTTATACAAGTTTAAGTGTCTACTTGTACACACCCAAAAGGAGGGCATAAATTGAAATGAGATCAAGTTAATGACACATTTACGAATTATGTCAGAAGAAGCAAAACTTTAACGATAGTAGGATAGATAAGACTCCTCCACCCTTAAGGAAACCGACAAACTAAGTCGGTCCAAAGAACCGAGGGAAAACCTACCCAATCCGTCGGTAAAATTTCTATGACATTTTTTAAATTTTATTGAAACTGACGGACTCCTTCGGTTGTCCCTCGGTTTTAACTGACCCAAGTCAAACCAATGATGTATAGTTGGTCGATTTTCCTTAAAAAACTGAGGGAATCTGTCGGTTTCTATCCTCGATTTTTGCACTAATTTATTATTAGTGAATGGGCCTTACTCGACACGAATCTAGATTAGTCAGGGCCCAATGTGGATAACGTACACCGGAATGGAAAACCTAAAAACAAAATAATAATTTTGGATTACTATATAAGGAAGGACTTGGACATAGCCTTGTACATTTTGTCATTTATTAATTTTCTCATTTGCCTCACCATATTTTCCCAAACAAGAATATTCCCAATGTTCTTCAATTTTTTCATACTAGTAGCTCTCTTTTTAGTTGATTTTTCACCAGCTTCTTGTGAAGTTGATGCATTCATTTTCAATGGATTCCAATCAGCTAATCTTAGCTTGGATGGCATAGCACAGTTCACATCTACTGATCTTTTGTTGTTAACAAATTCAGGAACACAAAATCAGGGCCATGCTTTCTATCCAAATCCAATTCATTTCAAGAACTCACCTAATGGTTCTGTATTTTCTTTCTCCACTACTTTCGTGTTCGCGATAAGGTCTGATTATGGAAATTTGAGTGGTCATGGACTGGTTTTCGTTATCGCGCCACATAAAGGACTTCAGGGGTCTTTGGCAAATCACTATCTTGGTCTTTTTAACTCTAATAATAATGGGAATGGATTAAACCATGTCATTGGAGTTGAGCTCGATACAATCTATAGCGAGGATTTTGGTGATATCAATGACAATCATGTTGGAATTGATATAAATGGATTGAGGTCTGTAGCAATTCACACAGCAGGTTATTTTGATGATACTGGTTTTTTTCATAACTTGACTTTAATTAGTGGCAAAGAAATGCAAGTTTGGATTGATTACGATGGGAGGACTAAGCAAATGAATGTAACAGTAGCTCAGTTACATATGGAAAAACCAGTTAGACCACTTTTGGCTTTGAAACATGATCTTTCGTCGATTCTTGATCAGACTATGTATGTTGGTTTTTCATCCTCAACAGGTTCAGTCCCAACACATCATTATATCTTGGGATGGAGCTTCAAGACAAATGGGAAAGCTCAAGAACTCTCGCAACTTCCTGAGCTTCCTCGTCTTGGGAGTAAAGGGACATCAAGATTTGTAACGATTGGTTTGCCTATAATCTCGTTGGTTTCAGTTGTTGCAGCTGTGTTAGCGGTGGTTTATTATGTAAGAAGGAAGAAGTATGAAGAAATTCATGAAGATTGGGAACGCGAGTATAGACTACAAAGGTTTAAGTATAAAGAATTGTACATTGCTACTAAGGGATTCAGAGAAAAGGAGGTATTGGGAGCTGGAGGATTTGGTAAAGTTTATAAAGGAGTGATGCCTATCACTAAACTTGAGATAGCTGTAAAGAAGATATCTCATGAATCAAGACAAGGTATGAAGGAATTTATTTCGGAGATTGTAAGCATTGGTCGTATGCAACACAGGAATGTAGTACAACTATTGGGTTATTGCAGGCGAAAAGGGGAGTTGATTTTGATATATGAATACATGTCTAATGGAAGTCTAGACAAGTATTTATACGATCAACCAAGATACACCCTCGATTGGAACCAAAGATTCAGAGTCATTAGAGGTGTAGCCTCTGGACTTTTTTTCCTACACGAAGAATGTGATCACGTAGTGATTCATAGAGATGTTAAGGCCAGTAACGTCTTGTTAGATGGTGAACTAAATGGCAAGTTAGGAGATTTTGGACTCGCGAGGCTATATGGTCATGGGACCGATCCTCAGTCTACTCGTGTTGTTGGTACTCTTGGTTACCTTGCACCAGAGCATACTAGAACTGGCAGGGCAACACCTAGTAGTGATGTATTTTCATTTGGGGCATTTCTGCTTGAAGTTGCATGTGGTAGGAGGCCGATACAGCCAAGACAAGACGGTGATGATCTGATTTTGGTCGATTGGGTGTTCTCGTGCTGGAATAGGGGTAATATACTTGATGCTGCTGATCCAAACATAGGCATTGATTTTGTTCCAGGACAAGTGGAGTTGGTCTTAAAGTTAGGCTTGTTCTGTTCTCATTCAGATCCTTCGTGTAGGCCAACCATGCGACAAATCTTGTTGTTCTTGGATGGTGTTGTGGCCTTACCAGAGTTATCAGAACTCGGTGTTTCATCAGCTAACCTAACATTTGAACATCGCGGAGGTTTTGATGATTTTGTCAAGTCGTATCCAACTTCTTTGGGCTATGCATATTCCGGCTCTCCATCTGTAACAGACTCCTTTCTCTCTGGTGGCCGATGATTACTAATGTATTGAGCCTGGTAAATATAATCTTGTTTTGGTGGATTATGTATTGGTAAATTAGAGTAACTTCTGGTGAAATACTATACACCTTCTCTTCTGATCCAGAATTCAATATTTGAAACATTTTATGTAGAATGAATCTACTCATGAAGCATGTAATAGAATGATTCAGGCTTTGATAGTACAGTTTACAATGGAACAATTAATATACAGAGATAAGTACTTTCCTGCTTTAGAAAATACTTATTTTTCTTTCATTGTTAAGTTTTCACCTATCCAATCAATAATTGTTTATGACTTACTCGTCATTAACTCGGTTTTTGGGTCATAATCATTATATAGGAGAGATGACCGAGTGGTTTAAGGCGTAGCATTTGTTCATAGGAATCAAGTCATTCATTGGTCTCTTTCCCAATTCCTTGTGATGAAGGGCTCTATAATTTCATGACTTTACATGTTGACAATGACAAACAGCAACCACAAAGCACTCTTTGACTCTTATCACCTAGTTTTCTATCTCATTCCGATGGGGGATTCGACTAAGCTATCATATATAGCCCCTTCTTTAGAAGTTTGCCAGCCTACTAGTCCTTCTTTTGACAAGTCCTCGGGACTCTGTTTGCTTTGATGTCATGTTGATTAGTGTGTGACCATCTTGTCTAAAAGTTTAAGTCTTTAGAGAGAGCACATTTTTATTAATTAATTGTATTCTCAGCGGACATCACCCTAACCACAGTGCTTTTGTATACATCCATACGCATAAAGTGCACCTATATGTAAAATTCCTACTGTTAATTAAGTTTTAATGCTTTATCGTACAATCATTTTGCAAGAAGACCCTGAATTTTGCAAGTGGAAAAAATGTCAAATTTAGAATTTTGTTGAATTTGCTGTGAAGGGAAATTTTTTTGTAGGAAAATGTTGGTACAATTTATTATGAATAAGTTGAATAGTAAAATTTTGGTGGCTAATCTTACGTATTTTAAGCTCTTTAAGTAGGACACAAAGAAAGTATACATTAGTGGTAATTGTGTCTAGGGTCCGCCTCAAAACGAACATTTTTTGGGCACCACAAATTAAAAGGGACCCTCTCTAAATATATTAATCAACATAGACACTTCACCCACAAATGAGCAAACTATCCAAAATAACGTTAACTCCATCTATTCCACTTCAAAATACAACTCAAATGTTTTAAGGTAGGTCGCTCATAAATAGACGACTATAATTTTTTGAATTAGCTTTTTACTGGCTTTCATGTGAAAGAATATCTTATTTTCAACAATAAACATATGTTCTTATTCACTTCACATTTTCTCAATCTTTTATCTTCTTCTACTAATATTATATTTTGATATTTGAAAATTAATAGTCGTGTCTCAACAATCCATGTACGTAAATGTGAAGAGTATTGTAAAATGAAATTATTGTTGACTCCAAAAAAACTCTAGTCGTAAGTTTTGGAGTTATGCACGTTCAAAGGTAAAAAAAAAAAAAAATTGTTACATGAGTACTGTAGTGGATTTCCTTTTTCACGAAACCCTCCGTATGGAATTGGGGGAGCGGTACGTACAATATCACCATTTTTACATAAATTTTGGGCGTATAGGAGGCAATTTACAAGAATTAGGTGATTTTCTTAGTTTTTAGTGTGTGTTAGCCCATTAATAATAGGTGATATGACTTTCAGAGGATTTTCTTACAAAACCTTCACGGAACCCTTCGTAGGGAGTTGGGGAATGGCACGTACAATCTAACCATTTTTATGTGATTTTTAGACATTTAGGAGTCAATTTATAGGAATTAGGCGATTTTCTAAGTTTTTCGTGTGT
Source organism: Solanum tuberosum (assembly GCF_000226075.1). Classification (NCBI taxonomy): domain Eukaryota; kingdom Viridiplantae; phylum Streptophyta; class Magnoliopsida; order Solanales; family Solanaceae; genus Solanum; species Solanum tuberosum. The sequence goes on from NW_006238947.1 coordinate 391,669, forward strand.
GGTAGCTAATGAACATTGTGGTGATATGGCTTATTGAAGATTATTTCGCAAAGCATTCCCAGAACCACCCTCTGTAGGGAATTGGGGAAGTGGTATGTACATTCTCAGACTGCCTGGGATTGAAGAAAACCACCATCCACAGAAGCAAATTTGGCAAACCACCCCCACCTTTCTACATTTATTATTATATAGAATTTCCTCGGGTCTCTATAAAACAGAATGAAAAGTCTGGGTGCGCTTAAATCGCTCTTTGCTATATCTCGGAAAAAGGCCAAACCAACCCATGAAAGTAAGAAAGAAGGAAGAGGAACGGGGCTAAGCAATCTGCCGAAGCTATGGGATGTTAAAATACATCGGCAGGGATATTTGAATTCCTTGTCCACTCTTTATGTGATTTTTGGGCATTTAGTGGGCAATTTACAGGAAATAGGCGATTTTCTTAGTTTGTTGTGTGTGTTAGTTCATGAAAATTGTGGTAATATGGCTTCTGGAGGATTTTTTTTGGAAAACTTTTACGGTACCCATTGTACGGAGTTGGGGGAGTGGTAAGTGCAGTCTCACTATATTTTTCGTATTTTTTGGGCATTTATGGACCAACTTACAAGAATTAAGCGATTTTTCTCAATTTTTTATGTGTATTACAATTACTTGCTCTGGAGTCATTACAAGTCACTCCCTCTGCCAACCAACAAGCTGGTCGGTCTGGTAGAACAGGTCCTGGAAAATGCTTTCGATTATACACCGCACATAACTACACGAATGATTTGGCTGACAACACAGTCCTGGAAATACAAAGGACCAACCTTGCAAATGTTGTGTTGTCTCTCAAGAGCCATGGTATTGTCGAATTGTTGAATTTTGATGAAATTATAAGTATTGCTGCAATGCTTTCTGTGGGGAATTCAATCTTCTATCATCCAAAGGACAAACAAGTCCATGCTGACAATGCACGTTTGAATTTTCATACAGGCAATGTGGGAGATCATATCGCGCTGTTAAAGGTTTATAATTCCTGGAAGGAGACAAACTTCTCAACACAGTGGTGCTACGACAATTACATCTCATGAAGAGAGCTAGGGATATCCGAGATCAATTGGAAGGCCTGCTGGAGAGAGTAGAAATTGACTTAACTTCAAATGTTAATGACTTGGAAACTATAAACAAGTCTATAACATCGGGATTTATATAGTAGTGAAGAAGTCATGTTGAAAATAATGGACAAAAGAATAGTAGCAATAACCTAAACAACATGTAATACAAAAAAAAATAAAAATCGAAGAATAATATAGTAGGAGAGTAGTAATACTAAGGCCAATACTAATATTGATAGGGAAAATCAATTGCCTACTAACTTCTATCCTAATCATCGACCTCCATATATGTCCTCCTATCTAGGGTGATGTCCTCTGTAAACTGCAGATGAGTCGTGTCCGGTCTAATTCATCAGAAACTCAGATTCAATTAACTATAAGATATGATGATTGAAATGATCAACACCCTTTTAAGCAAATTCTTATGTTTTCTTCACTGTGGTCCTAATTAACATAATTTCTTGGTTGTGAATTGTGATAGTGACTAGTAGTAGAAGAACGAATAGTCAAATTTTGTGGGTATGTACTATTCTTCATTTACACTATATGGCCTGGAAAATTTTCTTTTGTTAGCTGTGTAGAAAGAATATAATATGTGATTATTTTCCACACCAATTAAGACATATATGGACAATTTATGCAAGTAGTCAAGTTAAGTCAAAGTTTTCTTCGACGAAGAAAGATAATAACTATTAGTTGAGTGACTATTTGAGAAATGAATCAACTCGACTTTTCTCATAGCCTTCTTCCCAATTCAAGAAACAAAACTGGTTCATAAGCTTAAAGGATTAAAGAAAAGAAAATATTCACTCCAAGATGCCTAAATGAACCAAGTATACAACCTTAGGTGGAAGAAATATAGCTTATATAACAAGTTTTATTTTTACTAGGAAAATATTAAAATTTCGCCCGAGTCATCGACCACCGGAGAGAAGGGAATCAGTAACAGAAGAAGACCATGACATTGCAAAATGATCAAAGCCTGCAAAAGTTAAGCTAATATTTGAAGTTTGCATCAGTGATAACTCTGGCAAAGGCAGGGCATTTTCCAAGTACATCAACACTTGCCTCATATTTGGCCTAGCTGCTGGTTCTGTCTGAGAGCACAATAGTCCAAGTTTTAGTACCAACTCAACCTCTTCTTTTACATAGTTATTGCCCAAGTTTGGATCAATGGCTTCAACAATATCACCTCTAGTCCAACAAGAGAATACATAGTCAACCAAAACGAGGTCCTCGTCCGATACCCTTTGATCTATTGGCCTTCTCCCACAAGCCACCTCAAGTAAAAATGCCCCAAATGAATACACATCAGTGCTAGTTGTGGCTTTGCCTGTTCTTGTATGCTCTGGGGCAAGGTATCCGAGAGTTCCAACGATATGCGTAGTTTGAGGATCTGTCCCATGATCATACAATCTTGCTAGCCCAAAATCTCCTAATCTTCCATTTAATTCAACATCTAACAACACGTTACTCGCTTTTATATCTCTATGAATCACTACTTGTTCCCACTCTTCATGAAGATAGACTAGTCCTGATGCTACGCCTTTGATGACTCGAAATCTTTGGTTCCAATCAAGAGTGCAGCTTGGTTTGTCAAACAAATACTTGTCTAGGCTTCCGTTAGGCATGCATTCGTAAACCAGAAGTAACTCTCCTTTACGCCTGCAATAACCCAAAAGTGGTACTAAATTCCTGTGGCGTAGCCGGCCAATACTAACAATTTCTGAAACAAATTCCCTCATCCCTTGTCTTGATTCATGAGAGACCCTCTTGACTGCTATCTGAATGTTGGATATGGGCAATACCCCTCTGTAGACTCTGCCAAATCCCCCGGATCCCAACAAATCCTTGCTGCTAAAGCCCTTTGTGGCAGTGTACAAATCCTTGTACTTGAACCTGTGTGGTCCATAATCAAGCTCCCACTCTTCTTGCAATTCAGCAAACTTCATCTTCTTTCCTATGTAATAAATTATTACCAGGACTACAATCACAAATGAAACTGAAGAAATCACGGGCAAACCAAGCAATAAAAGCTTGGATTCTTTCTTAGGTACTACTCGAGGAAGCTTAGGAAGTTGAGAGAGATCAAGCCCTTGAGCCACTCCATTCATTTTAAAGCTCCATCCAAGGATATAATGTGTTGAAACAACTGCACCGGTGGATGCTGAGAAGCCTATAGACACGTTTTCATCCATGACAGATGAAAGATCGTAGACTAAGGACAGGAGAGGACGGTCTGGTTTTGCAACGTGCAGTGGAGCCATTGTGACATTCATATGCTTATCCACAGAATCATATTCCACCCAAACTTGCATTGGCTGGCCACTAGCAAGAGTTAAGTTATTGAAGGATTTCTCATTACTGGTATAATAACCGGCCGGCTTGGCTATTACAGATTTTAGGCCATTGATGTCAATGCCTACATGGTTGCTGTCAATATCATCAAATTCACGGTTCTGTAGCGTGTCAAACTCCACCGCAACAACATGGCTGGTGGCATTTCCATTGCTAGAATCATTAAACAAGCCAAGATAAGAGCTTGGAAGTGCTTCTGGAAGCCTTCTAGCTGGTGCAATCACAAAAGACATACCATGACCAGCTAAAATCGAGTACTCAGGCACTATGGCAAAGACAAATGTGGTTGAGAAAGAGAAATCTGAACCATTAGATGCTAAATTCATGAAATTGATAGGTCTAGGATAAAAAGCATGACCCTCCTGCAATTGTGAAGCATTAGTTAGCCTTAACAAGCCATCTGATGTGAACTCTGCTATTCCATCACGACTCAAGTTTGTTGAGTGGAACCCGTTGTAGGTGAAATCGAGATCTTCTGCAGCTGCATAGCCTAATGGAGCATGAAAAAGTAAAACAAGAAACTGAAAAATCATGGCTAAAAACAATTTCTCCATGTCTGCTCAAAACTCTTATAGGGATAGAACTGATAATAATGTTCGCGGGGTTAACTTTCTACAATCACAAATATGACTATTTATCTCCCAATGTTCAAGTCTACAATGTATACTCTGTAATGTCATTTTCTTGAGGCCAGCCAAACTTCAATATGTATATATGAAAAATAATCACACAATATAGTCAAATCTAGTAGGCATCCATTTGACATTTTGTGATCATCAATTGTCACACATTGCCTCAAATTTGTGGCATTTAATAACAACCCCTTATAGGGTCAGCTGTATCAAAGGGTATAATAGCTCTGCTTAGATACATGTTGTCGTTGACCAGTTGACCTACAACAACAGGTAACTCGACATCAAGCCTCGTATGGTACCATTATAGATAGCGTAAGTATATACAACTTACAATAATTGTGGATTATTCTGAATGCAAGGAATAGTAAGATAATTTGAAAGGAAGGTGATAAGTATATTAATTCTCATTATTCATTTCAAATCAATAAGAGTTATGAATTTTAAAAAAATCATTGACTCTCTCTCACACACATAATCAAATAAAAAAAATAAAATGGGAGGTACAGAAATTGCACAAAATTAAATTGTCAACATTTGGGAAGATCCATTGGTGGAGGAGGCAACTTTTGATTTGGAAGTTTTCCATTTTGAACCAACCATGCCATTTCCAATCCCCAACTTGTATGAACTTCCAAGTGACAATGCATAAACCACACTCCTAGTAACAAACAACAACACACATACATCATTATTCACAGAGTCGGAAATTTTAACTAGATATATAATACTTCGAATGATATTTGAATGCAAATTCTTATAAAGTTACCTGGATTATCCGCGAGAAATCGAATAGCAACCCAACCACCAGAAGGAACACCCACAGTGTTCCTTTCAATAGGATCAACAAGGTTAAAATTTGATGGATCCTTATTAGGGTCAAAATTTCCAAATCCTTGTCCAACAACAAAGAAATTAAATCCATGGAGATGAAGAGGATGACTTTCAAGACCAAGAATGCTTGTATCTTGCATTACTAACTCCACACTTGTGTTAAATGGCAAAACCATAAGTTTAGTGTCATTATGAACAAGAGTGTTATTTGGAGGGTTTCCAGTGTAATTAAACCAATTTAAAGGACTATAAGGAAAATCAGGTTTGTATACACCTTTTGATTGACCAAAGAAATGAGATTGAAGAAGAGCAGTTGTAGGTAATATAAATGACACATTATTGATTGAAGCTGAGAATTTTGTACCATTAGGTCCTTGACATGTTTTGATTTGATCACAAGGACTTGTTCCAAGACCTACTGTGAAAAACAAACGTTTATCGACGTTTTGAGGTACATTAGCAAGGAATTGAGGACTTGCGAGACTTCTTAATCTACTTGTAAAATTGGTGACAAAATTTGTGTCATTCAGAGCTGGTAGCAACGGTTTAAAAAGCGGTAAATTTTTCAAATGGAGTTCTGTTTTTGATTCATACTCTAAAATTCCAGCAACTGTAGAGTTGTCAAATGTACCAAGACCTGTGACATAAGGTCGAGCGGTCATGTAAAATGTGGCATTTGGAAAATGAGGCTTAGTTTTGAGAAGAACATTATGAGTTTGTCCTGGTGTAATAATAAGTGTATTTGTCTCAAATGGTTTAACATAAACTCCGTCAGCATCGATAATTTGGAGAGTATGATTTGCAATACTGAAGAAAAGCTCATCATTAAGTGCAGCGTTGATCAATCGAAGAAGATATGTTTTTCCAGGCTTCACCTTTAGCTTAAAAGTATCTGTATAAATAAAATATCTAAAAAGCGTTAGTATCATATTTTAGTGCACTAACATTATTTGAAAAGCGAAATAATTGTTTTATTACCTTTTGTGGAACAGTTATATAAAGGTCCAGGAAGTCCATTGATAGTGTAAGCATCAGAAACATTAGGGCCTCCACCTGTTTGTAAAGCTTGTGAAATTATAGCTTCAGTATCAGCATTGAACCATTCTCCTGTGTGACATATATATTGTATTCAAATAATTAATTTCTTATAGACAAATTAATCAAGGATTATAAAAAATTCAATAAATTATGACTTGTTAATTACCAAAGATGATGGGGACTTCTTTGTATGGTTTAGCAAATGGATAAGGAGTATTTTTCTTAGGAAGAATAATAATAGGACCATAGAGAGTTGATCTCAACCATGAAATATGTGCATGCCACCAAAAAGTTCCTCTTTGACCAATTATAGTGAAATTATACAAATATTTTTGGCCAGTTTGAATTGGACATTGTGTTACATAGGCTGGTCCATCTGCCCATCCACTACGAACTTGTCGAATTCCATGCCTATTTAATAATCGCGAAATATTAAATATTGCTCGTTAAATCTTATGAATTTCACGAAAATAAAAGTTTATTAGTTTACCAATGGATAGAAATGTTGTTGTGAACATGATTGACAACTTCAATTTCAAGACGATCACCTTCCCTAGCCACAATTCTAGGTCCAGGAAATTGTCCATTTACTGTAACTATACTCTTCGTGTGACATAGTCGTGTCACATTTTGCATTTTTATCTGAAACACGAAAAAAAAATATGTAAGTATATATATACTAGATGCTAATTAATTTTAAATCAAAAAATTGAATTCACTTAGGAAACTAGCAATAATATATATGCATACTTCAAATTTATAGTGTCTGGTTGCAGCGGAAACGCTAGGGAGGAGACACGATGCAATCATCAGAGAGACAAGAAATATTTCAATAGCACCCATTTTTGCGCAAAGAAAATCAAATTTTGATTTTTTTTTTTTCCTTTGTTACTAACTTGATGTGTTTGTTCTATTTAATGCATGTAAGTCAAGTGTATATATAGAGATGTTTGGCTGATGTGGTGAAATTATAAAAAAGAATAGAATTGAATAGAAAAGTGAATAGGTTGATTGTAAGCTATGTTTGGTTAGACCAACTGTTGTTGTAGAACAAACTTTAGAGTGGTGTCAAAGAATACATATATATTTTTTTGTATATCATTAGTATATATATTTTTCATGCAAATACTTCAGTATGTGTATGGATTTTCCTTCTTAATGGATAGATTAATTTAGGCTTCATATATATATATAGACAACTATAGGCATGATTTTGACTGTCTTCCATACATGATATATAGCCTTGAGGAAAAAGCTTTTACAAAGTGTTGTCATTATCAAAATTGTAATGTTATGCTACTCTCTCGTTTTAATTTGTTTGTCTAATTTTGACTTGACGCGGAATTTAAGAAGTACAAAAGACTTCTGAATCTTGTGATTTTAAACTAAAGATATATCGAATGAATCACCAAATTTGGAAATTTTTATACGTTATACGTAAAATTTATGAGAAGGACATGTTAATAGCTAACAAGATAATTGATTGTCTTTATGAATGGACCCGACCCAATAACTATTTCCAATTATAATACTAACCTTGAGGTTCCACAGATTTGTAACTTATGCTAGGTTGAATACAGTATGAAGTTTTACGAACAATATAATACTACCAAAATTTTAAAATAACAAAGGACAATAAAGTGTACTGAGGGAAGTTTATTGAAAATTGACAAGTGAAGCATAGCATCATAGATGTTAAAGGTGCTTTAATATTAAGTAATTAGGAAAAGTAAGCTTGTAGATTAAACAATCTTATTTTCAGCTATTACATTAGGCATGTGGCTATATTTTAACTAACCATATGGACATGCTCAAATTCTAATTTTCTTTTCAACTAAATGCTACAGTATTAAAAAAGATATATAGTTTTCACCACGAGTACGGTAAATGGTTAAAGTGTCACATCATCTCATATAAAAAAAAAATTAAAGCAATGTCAAAGGTAAAATTTTCACTAAAGGAGTTTGAAATATGAAAAGTAAATAGACGGAGAGGCCAAAGAGAATTCAACATTTTATATATATATATATATATATATATATATATATATATTAAAAAAGATATATAGTTTTCACCACGAGTACGGTAAATGGTTAAAGTGTCACATCATCTCATATAAAAAAAAAATTAAAGCAATGTCAAAGGTAAAATTTTCACTAAAGGAGTTTGAAATATGAAAAGTAAATAGACGGAGAGGCCAAAGAGAATTCAACATTTTATAATCGATCCTTGCTAGTTCTGACCCGATTAGAAGCTAAACAAGAAATGGATGACATTGGTCCGAGATGGCAATAATAATCAGTGATTGTTAAAAAATTATCTGTGCAAGATATATATTTTATACTTGTTGATTTATAAATAAAAACATTCGATACGAATAAATTTTTATTGGAGTACTACAAGTTAGGAAGATAGAGAGTTGAAGAAGCTTAAGTTGGTGAGAGAAGGGTTTTCACTTGTTCGGTATCTATCCATTTTCAGTACTTATAAGGAGATTATTATTATTAGAGAAGGGAATGTTAATATGGGACACACAAAGGAATTTTACTTAAATGTAATTTATGGATTCACATTATGTTACACACCTAAAACACAAGTAACACGTAGGAATGGCAATGGGGCGGGGCGGGGCGGGTTGAACTTATAAATCCGGAAATTTTTTAATCCGTCCCGCCCTGCCCCGCATAATAAATTTTTGGGAAAAGGGTTAAAAATGCCCTTAACGTATCCCAAATGGTTCAAAAATGTCCTCCTTCCACCTTTTGGTTTAAAAATGCCCTCAACGTTTTTTTAAGGTTTAAAATGCCCTTTTATAACAGCTGGCTGACATGGCAAATGCTGAGTCATTAAATTAGACAAATGGCTTCATCTTATTGGTCCACCTATTTTTTTAAATCCAGCCCAACGACCCGACCCATCTATGCTACAAAAACTCAAATCCACCCACAAACCCGTTTACACATTAACCTAACATATCCTTGAACTCCATTTTAGCATGATTCTCAGCCTTTTTTTTTTAGCAGCCGCCGAGGATGGAGGTTTAGGGTTCGTGGTATGTTTTTGCTTGAGAATCAAATCTCATTTTGGATAATGAAGCTCTTGATCAGCTTACGATATGACAAAGATGAAGGAGATGAATTGCTCGAGATGTTCTTGAATTTCACCATTTTCGGTGAATATGAACAAAAAGGGGAAATGAGTTACAACCATGTCGAAGAGCCTCTCCATCTTCTTGAAGCATTTAGAACAAGATCGTTATGGATGTAAACCTACAAAGGAAGATGTGAAAAGATGATTCAAGAGCTGTGAGTAATAAGCAGACTGTTGTTAAACAAATGTTTTTAGGGTGAAAAGATTGTCTGTATAGTTTTGTTGAATAATGTTCATCTTTACATTGCAAGCTTTTATAATAGCTTAAACTTTGACAGAGGAGTTGTTATAATAGCTTAAACTTTGACAAAGGAAGATATGCTTCATTGGTAAAATCTTGATTTCATCTAATGCTGACAGATTCGTTCTTGGATCATACTATTACCAATGGAGCCTCAAAGTCTTGATCAACGTTATATGGCTTACGTGATGTATTATCAGCTGACTAATGCACCTTTCATCACCGAGCAGCCATAAAAAGAGAATTACAAGGAGAACAAAGAACAAAGTGATGGCTGCCTAATTGCTTAAGTTCTCCGCAACTTTCAACCATATAACACAATAATACTAAAATAAACTTTTGACAAGTAAACCAAATCAACAATACACACAACTAAACCAAATCTACAACTGTCACAATTAAACAATATTGATATTAGAAAGGTAAAGCTTTGGAGTCGTTACGATTGTTGTCTAACAACTATTAAGAGTACAAAAATCAGCAAAAGGACTAGTTGTTTGGAGTCATTACGATAGTTGTGTAACAACCATTAAGAGTACAAAAATCAGCAAAAACACTAATTGTTTGGAGTCATTGTTTCATTTCTCCTTACATAACACTTAAGACAGTAAATACAAAACAAGTCCTACATCCCCTTGCCCCCTATAGGCTTAAGTTTGCCAATTTTTCTCTCCCTTGTAGCTTGTAACTGGTTTGAAGTCATTGCTTCTTTCCCTTTCCAAGTTACTTTTTTTGGTGAATATGGAAGGTTGGTCGGTATTGATATACCATCGTGATCTCCCTGGAAAGTTATCTTTCTTGTCCCAGTATTTATCTTCTTCAGTCTTTCATGAAGTCTAAAATTACTTTCAGACACCACTTTAGGATATAAAGTAGGGTCCGAATCATGCCCTGCTACAATAGAGGTCTGGCTAGAGATCTGACTTGAACCAGGAACAGAAATGAAGAAACATACACTTTCTTGAGTGTTTTCTGATTCTGTCAAGGGCACATTATGAGATTCTTGAGAGTTTTCTTCATCTTGGAAGACGTCCTTGTGTTTATCATTGAGCTGCATAAAGAAAAAAAAATTAAATGATGATCGTTAGATATAAAAGGGGAACACATTTATGAAGTTACGATTGTTACCAATGGACATTTTCTTCTGTTATGATTTGGTTCACCACAATAACCACAAGTCATTAGCATTCCTTTTCTAGAAGCTGACCAAACCCCCTGCCTATTTTTAGCCTCATCCTTCTCTCTTGTTCTCTTCATCTTTGGTCTACCAACCATCTTAGCTAAAGTAGGAGGCTCCATGGCATGGTGCGGCTCCATCTTCCAAAAAATTTCACCTCTACCAGGTTCGATCTTGTGCTTATATACCATCAAATACGCTTCCTTAGAATACCACCAGTGTATTTCAGCAATAGGGTCAATTTTTTTATGGATAAATGCTTTGATGGCATGAGAACATGGCATTCCAGATAAGTCCCATACTCTACATGAGCATCTTTTAAGTTCTATATTGATTGTATGCCTATCCACACCTTCGGTCACTTCATATCCACAACCCCCATTAAACTCAACCTTACATCGTTGGGCAATGACCCTGTAGTCATTAAAGAGATGCATTGCATGTGGTGAAAACTCATTCTTCCAACTTTTAACTTCGGCCTCATGCTTCCTTAACATGATCATTACCTATACAACAATAATCGAAAACAAAAAAATGAACCAGCTAATGTTGCACGAACTGAAAAAACAGAAATTTAAAACACCTTAAAACAAATATCTAAAATTCTGATTATTACTCTAAACTAGCAGTTTGATTTAAAGTAGATTAAAAGCGCGATCAAATGGATTAATTTTTCATCATAAACGCTACTGGAATCAAAATGATAACACTTTTAACACTTGTTATAACTCAAGTTAAAAACTTTTTCAGTAGCTTTAAACACTTTTTCCTCTTCAAGTTAGAACTTATTCCAATAGCTTAATACATAAATCTAAAAGAATTAACACTTGTTCATATCAAATATTATGGAATTTAAAAAGGTAAGATTTTCTAACCTTCACCCTTATTTCTTCAAGCATCTTTATGATTGGTTTTTGTCTGGCCTCTACAATCCATGAGTTGAAGGACTCCGTGAAGTTGTTGTCAACCATGAAATTTTTGCATTTGGTGTCAAAATATGTTCTACACCATTTTTCTGGTGGATAGCTCACCAAGGACTTAGCAGCCTTCTTATTCAACTCACCCATTTTTGTCAGCTGATCTTTGAACTCCTCCTCATATGTACTCCACGCACACCACCAAAGAAGCTTTTTCAACTCCCCACTTCTGTAATTTTTGCTCTAATTAGCTTCAATATGCCTAACACACCATCGATGATTTGCTTGTGGGCATACATTAGTAACAGCATTCAATAAACCCTTCAAAAACATAAATTCAGATTAGTTGCAGAATAATGTACATGAAAACTAGCTAAGAAAAGATGAAATGAACTTAAAGTAAAGATACCTTTTGCATATCTGATATAAAAGTGACATTTTCACCCGACTTTAAATCCAAAGAATGTTTCAGCAGCTCTAGAAACCAGTTCCAAGTTCTTTTAGTTTCTTTATCTACTACGGCCCAAGCAAGTGGATAGAAATGGTTACTCGAATCTTGTCCCATTGCGACCAACATTATTCCCTTACTTTTTCCTTTTAAAAAGGTGCCATCTAGCCCTATAAAAGGTCGCAAACCTCCTTTCCAGCCTTCCTTTAATGCCTGAAAGCATATATACAGCCTTAAAAATCTTCTTTTGCCTTCTTCCATAGCATCTCTTGACAAATTGATCACTACATCAGTTCCTGGATTACTCATCCTCAATTCTTGTGCGTATGCCTCCAACTTGTTATAATCATCTGTGTAACTACCATCTAATTTGTCTAAGACAAGCCTCTTTACTCTCTTCAATTTTGACTCATTCACATCAAGATCCAAAACAGAATCCAAGTGCTCCTTCATGTCTTTAATCTTTAATGCAGGATTATTCTGAACTTTCTTCTTAAAATATTGAGATAAAATCCCAGCTTTAGCTCTCCTGTTCTCAGAAGTCTCATAACATGTGTGTTCTTGATTTAAGGTCTTGATCTTAAAACCTTGATCTTTCCCATCCTTGTAAATCGAGCATCGAAAGGGACAATCAAGAACACAACAATAAGTAACTCTACCTTTGTCACTTTTCTTTACTCTAATATCCCTCTTATTTGCAACAACATATAGAAGTCTATAACTTGTTTAGCTTCCTTGAGATTGCTAAAGGTCATACCATACTCCAATCCTTGTACTTGTCTAACTTTTCATTGATATCAAGTTCTTTTTGCTTTTTATAACTCTCCAACTCTTCACTATCGTATTCGCTAGACACAGTTTCACTATTTTCCTCTTCCTCACTACTATCACAATATGTTCCAACTTCTATAACATTGTCACATTTATGGTAATGAATGATGTTTGGAACTAACCCAAGCTCCTCTTCATAGTTATCTACTGCAAAAAAGTTCACTACCTTGAAATTGTCAGATAATAAATTCTGAAGAGTTCTAATGCCTTCATCCCCTTCGATCACATAGAAACCACCAGATGGGGCTGTAAATAGAAGCTGTCGTACTTCACTAAAAGCTAATTTTTCTTTAAATTCTCGACATACATCAATGTAAGACAGCAAGTCAACTTCGTAACCTCTCCATACGTGAATCAATTTTTTATGGTATACCAGTTGTGGTTTTCGAAACCATTGTCCCCCATAATTAAAAATCAGATCAACATGTTCAACCATTCTTGAATCGAGTCAATATGCAACACAACAAAAAAAGAAGAGAGCCCACATCAGACAATACTCAGTGTAATAAAATATAAAATATAATATGTATAAATAAAGCATATCATCGAGAAAAGACATGGACCCCCACTAGCAGTTAAAAACTCTAAATTAATGAAGACGGAGACAAATAAAAGAAAAGGGACATGGACCACTGCAACTAACACAATATAAACAAAGCATAAAAAGATTCAAAATACATGATTTTTAACATATACTCAAATACTCTGTAATGTAAAAGAGCAAAACATTACCTTAGTCAACTGAAGAACAAATTGAAGGTGTTGTGATTTGCAACCGTAAACCTCCATCCTCGGCGGCTGCTAAAAAAAAAAGGCTGAGAATCATGCTAAAATGGAGTTCAAGGATATGTTAGGTTAATGTGTAAACGGGTTTGTGGGTGGGTTTGAGTTTTTGTAGCATAGATGGGTCGGGTCGTTGGGCTGGATTTAAAAAAAATAGGTGGACCAATAAGATGAAGCCATTTGTCTAATTTAATGACTCAGCATTTGCCATGTCAGCCGACTGTTAAAAAAGGGCATTTTTAAACCTTAAAAAACGTTGAGGGCATTTTTAAACCAAAAGGTGGAAGGAGGGCATTTTTGAACCATTTGGGATACGTTAAGGGCATTTTTAACCCTTTTCTCTAAATTTTTCATTTTCAACCTGCCTTCACTCCGCTCCGCATAGACCGTTCCACATAAATCCGTCCCGCATAAGTTTTTTAATATTTTCTTTTTCTAATTAAGTTTGATACTAAAAAAATCATAAAAATAAATTCACTTTTTCATTAAGTTGTATTCATTTAATACGATAATGACATAAAAAGAAAATTACAAATCCATTGAGAAACATGTAAGAAATTGTATTATTTTTTGTTGAGCCATTTTCATATACTATCTTGAATGGTATAGTAGTTTTAAAGATATTATCTTAATAAATAATGTTCTATCACTCTTATAACATCTAAAAAAGTTAAAATTAAATTTGAACCCACATAAAATCATATATACCTAAAAACAACCCCACCCTTAGTTTTATAAAAACTCACTTCAACTCGCCCGCATTCGCCCCGTCCCGCCCCATTGACATCCATAGTATTACTATGTAATTTTGTATTATACACCATACTGAGAAATACCAATCTCCTATATATAACATATTCGTTTTGATGTTGCAGACAGCTATCTGAAATGCAAAGGTGTAAACTCAAAATTCAGATAGGAAGGTGATATACGCATAATTTTTTTATCTTCCACTCGACATGACTTAAGAAAAAGTTATAATCATGAAATTTATGATTATTATTTTTTGCACAAATTCTTTAAACATTGACAAAATTTAAAAAACAACTCTAAATGGTTCTATTTGTGCAAATCTCCCAAACAAATTAGATATTAAGTGATATACAATGGATGACAATAATTTTGAAGTGATACAATTATGTTAATATGTAACAAAACTTTAATTCAATCAACTAAAAGATTTTATTACAATAATAACCAATATATATTTCCCTACAAACAAAATAACTCAATGAGTACACATAACTAGACAAAGAAGATTATTAATTGCCTTTGAAAATTCAACACACCCTTTATGTTGAATCACAAAATGTACAAAATGGTGAAGGCCTCTCTTTAAAAAAAAATCACCAACCATTTCTAGTCTTGAACCAACTACCCCTACCTTCACTTGATGTCTTGCAACTCCAAGTATGGCAATTCATAAATTTGAGGGGTGTTATATACATTACTTTGGGACCACTCAAACCTCTACTTGCAAAAATCCATTTATCACATGACATGTTTTCCACCATCTCCATTGGTTATCATTAGGGCCGCGATAGAACCACTCTGCTATTTTTGACTCGAACTATATATAACTTTCAACGATAAAAACCAAATCTTTGACTCGCTATATTGCATTGTACTTGAGCAAAGCCAATCCGAGATTTTTCAAGATCATACTCCACCCATACATTTTGTTGATGATGGTGTCCGATAATGTACGCCTCGATCGGTAGTAACTCGGAATTTCCAAAAGTAAAACAATGTATCGAATCTTTCCCTCGAATTTCACCAGGTACTCGATACAACAATCGTTCTCCTGAAACCGTTATTTCTGCACCCCGAAACACTAAACTAACCGATGGTAACTTAGGTAACCACGTTTGATTAACAGGTACCCGATAACACAAGTCCATTGCACCTTGAAAAACAAAATCTTGATCCTCAAGGACCTTAAGAGTTCTCATAGTTTGGTTCAAAAACTCACTCCTTAGTGCAGTGTAAGCTGGACCTAATAGGAAAGTAAATTGGGTACCCGAATCAACCATGGTTTGACCCGCCCCGGTATGATCGGGTATAAATACGGATTCGGGTATCGGAAGTAATTTATTCGACACTTTAATACCTTCAAGTTTAATAGTATACGCAACTCGATCAAAATAAGGTAACGGAAGTGAAATTTCGACTAACGGAGTGTAATTTAACGGTAAAATCCAAGTAAAATTCGATTCACCAAAAAGTAAAATACCAGAAAAATCAAGGCTCGAAATGCAATAAGAAAACTTCTTAAACCCCATTTGTGAAACAAAAGATAGAGATCCACGGTTCATACCCATTAACCCGGTTGTCTTTTCGTCTTCATCCGAATCACTACTGAAACCCGAATCCATTGACCCGAATATCGTACCCGTAAAATTCGACCCGCCAATCGTAAACGTATCCATAGCTAAATTCCCTTCAGAAGACGAAGCATCTGCGTAAGAAAGCACAGCATGACAGAAATTCTTCGAATCACAAGAAGCTGGGATGGAGAAATCTTGAGTTCGGGTCGTGCAAGTGGGTTCGGAGCAAGAAACGGGTCTGTAGGTAAGTGAGCGGTTCGGGTTGAAAATGGGTTGTTTAATTCGGGTTGAATTTGAATGTAGCCATGAGAGTTCACTACCTGTATCAAGCACCATTGTTACATTCTGTGGAGGCGTACCGACTGAAAGGGAAACAGTAAGAGTAACATTGTGAGTAAATGGGAGTTTATTTGGTGCGGAAAACCCAGATGTGATTTGAGTTTTTAGGGGTAAAATCAAACTTGGTGAAGCAATTTGGGTACTGAAATTTGCTGTGGAAGAACATTTGAGGAAGAAGAGAAATGGTGTGAGGAAGAAGAAGAGAAGTAATTTCATGGTGAATTGAAAGAGGAAAAAAGTTTAGTGTTTGAGTTTTGGGGACAGAGAGTATTGTGTGAAATTTCTATGGTGATGGTGGCTTCAAGTGAAAAATGGTCATAGCCATTAAAGCTAAGCAATATTGAAAGTTTGTTACGATGTCGTTTTTAACCCTCTGTTTGGATGGTTGTTACGTCCAGTGTCACGTAGGACACATATTTGTTTAATTTTATACAATTTTTTAGTGTGCATAAATATACAAACATGTATATAATTGAAGGCATAATACATAAACATGACTCTTAAGTTGACATCATCTGACAACTATGACATTTAACTTTGAATGTGCACAGGTAACACTTAAACTTGTATAAAATTGAAATATTTCCTACATGGCACCTATATAGCAATTTTACGTCATACGTGTATTATGTCATGTAGGACCATTATACAAGTCTAAGTGTCTACTTGTGCACAATCAAAGTTGGAGGACATAATTGTTCGCTGAAGTCAAGTTAAGGGTTATGTTTATGTATTATGTCTGTTAAAAAACACTTATGCATTGTATCTTAATATTCTATTGAGTAGCTTTGTAACTGCTTTGTTTAAACTTTAGCACATCAAAATTATTGTTATCATCATTCTACAATCGCATACAATAGTTGAGTCAATAATTTTATTAAAATGTGTCAAAATATCAAAAATTAAAATGTTATAATTTATGCATAAAATCTAAACTTATAATTCACTTAAATAGTGTAATTTTTTAACGAAAGAATATCAATTAACAGAAGATTACTCCGCCATTAATCACACATACAAATTAATCACGTGGAAGGAATTAGAATTGAACCGATGATGAAAGGATTTTCCAAAATATAACTAAAATATATAAAAATAATGAGTCCATCTATATTTTATAATTTTGTTATTGAGTATAATAAAATTAATTTATAAATATTATATTCGATACAACTAAATCATATATAACTAATCTAATTTACGACCAAACGACACCTTAGAGGTGCTTGAAAAGATTTGAAAACGATGTTTTGGGCGGTTGATTAACATTTAATAATCGGTGGAAATCCCACATTTTGGGGTTGCTAATACTATTATTAATTAGTTTGTGCTTTTCGTCAAACACAAAACAGGTACGTTCAAAAAACTTATTAGTAAAATAGAAGGGGAACGAGAAATCGAAGATATATTATAATGTGAGATTTGAATTTTATTAATCACCGATAAGATCAAAATTTAGATAGTCCACCAACTAAACTATTCAAATTTTCTAATTATTAAAATATTGTTGTTTCTTCGTTAAGGATCACTTGAGTTACAAATTAATTATGTAAAATTATTATGAAGGAATTATTTATGGCGTAAGTAATAATGAATGTATTATTATATAGTGGTGAATAATGAAAAAATTTATTATATGATAGTAATTAACAATAATGAGTTGCTGCTATATAAGTATTTCTTTTGTCCTTAAAATCTAATCTTCATTATAATGGACGTGTCATTATTCAACATTTTATTCAGGAGTTCGGAGTTTAAAGTTTATGAGTTTTGAATTAATTTTTTTTAAAGGTTTTAAATTATTAATTTATACATATAAAATGAATCGTTTAAGATAAATACAGAATAAAATTTACAAAAAAATTATTAATTTCGATGAAATACTATCCACTGCCAACATATAAAACAATTTATAGATATCAACATAACCTAATACATATATAATTAAATAGGGCCAACCCAATATTGCATTAATTAAATGGCTATTTTATTATTTTGTATAGATTTTTTTGTTAAAATTAGTTATACCACACGATCAATCTAAGAGTGACCCTTAACGATAACGATAGTGGTGTCTTCATGATTTTGTACAATCAAAATTTATTAAATAGAAAAGGAAAGAACATTTGTCTTGTTTGAATTTTCATAGAGTAGTATTTAATTTTTTTTCTCTTTTATTGATTATATTTCATAATCATTAAAGGTTGGTAGCAAGACTGGCCAACATCTTAAAGTTGTTACGTGTGTAGTAAAAGCTTCCAAGTGAACCTAGGGCAGGGTGTGTCCGTTGATGATATTTTTCAATTTTTTCATGTTCGATTGATTAAAAAAAATATCTTGAAAATGAGAATAATTTTCCTAATTAAAATCGGAAAAGTCAGTTCAATATGTGATGATGTTCCAGTTTTACTTTAATTGTGTCTTTCTCACCCTCCAACAAAACTCATCTTCAACCCACTTACTTACCCACGTCAACTCTTATCCCCCCCCAACCGCACCCCACATCCCTAATCCTTCCCCCCTCTCCCGTTTCCCCGACACACATTCCTCACTTTTTATAATATTTATTTAGATTATATATATAAAAAAATTTAAAAATACTATAAACACAAAAAAATAAGTAAGAAACTCAATTATTTTTCCGAACGCATCCTAAAATTTGCCTAACTTTTTCATGCATGACAATTGGCAATTGGTCTTAGTGAAGGACATAAGAATTGACTTAATGGCTTTCAACAACTACCTGCCGCCAAATCCTACTAAACCTAGAAAATGGACTAATCAACTAAAATCACATCATTTTGTCTGTTTAAAACTTCCTATTAAAGTAATAAACACCTTAGGGGACGTTTGGTTCGTACACAAATAATGCTACAATAATTATCTATATAAACATTAATAATGTAGAAATTAATTATGAGGAGATTAATAATGTAATAATGAATTGTCGTATTAACTTTAAAAGATAAAAGTGAAGGAAATCAAAAAAGCCTTTTACGAACGAAACGTTCTCCCTTGTATATTGTAATGGGAAGTGTAGGTCTTAATTTTTCTGCAATATTAAAAAATTATTATTTGTATATATATAATGAACAAGTAAAAATGAAATGAAGCATAGTTCAAGTTAAAAATATGTATCTTATTTTCCTTTTCTTTTTCCGCACATCATACTATTAAAAAGATTAATGTAATCCCTATTTATCTTAATCTAATGATACAGGCGTTCAACCATTCGAGCAAATCTAACTTGCCTTAGAAATATATCTTATTAGTGCATGTGTTTTTTCAAAAAGAGCAACTTATCTACTTACCTCCCAATGGTTAATCACAAGTGAGGCATTAATGAGACTTTATTGATTTCACTCATTGCTTCTTTAAAGCATTCTTGGGATTCTCAAGACATTTATGCAAAAGTAGACACTTGTCTCAAATAAGTGTGAAGAACTCAACTAAAGTAAAAAATAAGTGAAGTTGAAGAAAGCATCTTAGATCTAAAACTCGTTAGTTTACTTTGGCACATGGGTTGTGTTGTAAAATCAACACATCAAAATACCCTTCAAATGAGTTTGAAGCTAGCACATGACATGTTACTATAATATGGGCAACACAATCCTTAGAAAAAATAGGGACCCTCTTAACATATCTCTTTGATCCACCAAACATCTTTTAACATGACGATGGATCGATGAATATATCATAAATTATAATTAAAATATAAAATAAATAAATATTTAGATTGAGGTGTGAATATTTCACGTTATTTAAAGAGATTTAAGTTTAATGCGGTATAATTTATATTAATGCAACAATATAACTATTGCCTTGTATCTTTCAGGATGCAATAGCCCAACAACATTGTATAACTCAAATAACTCTAAATTAGTTGAAGATTTTAAAGTCATCCTTCAATATAAAGTTACTCTCTTTTATATAATAAAAATAAATTGGAGACTTAGAGCATATTTGCATTGACTCATTTCAAGTGCAATAATAGAGTAATGAGAGAAGAAGAAGAAGTAATATGTAGTAATTTTATCAAATATTGTTGTATTGAAAATACAGTGTAGCTAGCTAGCTAGCTACTTATAGTTAAATCATTATTTCTTAGTAAACGTGTAAAATGAATAAGTAAAAATGAAGGGAGTATTAATTACTAACTTACCACTAGCTAACTAATCACAGTACCTTTAAGTTAATTTACATGCAGCTGTCAATAATTAAAACGATGGAAGTACTCTCTATGGTCCATATTAAATGAATAGTTGGGATGTGACATATTTTTAACGAAAAATATTTTAAGGATAAAAAATTAAAAGTTAATTTTCACTATTATTCTTTTGATATTTCCAAACTATTCAACTATAAAATGTAACGTTGTTAAAAATCTCATTAAATACAGAAAGGATGAATAGAAAAAAGTCTCAACAATTTTCTTAAATTTTAAAGAATTTACTTATTTTGATTTTTGAATTATAAGAAAATCACAATAATTCACGTATATATGAACTAGAAGGAGTAATAAATAGTGAATTCACTTATATATTCTAATTCTAGATTAAAATCATTGGAGTTTTAATTAAATTTGAATCGTGCATTTGCATTGCGGGGTCCATTTGAGGATGACACTTTCAATATGATTTTCTCTCTTATACAAGACTTGAATCTCTCAAACACTTGAATCCAAAACCTCTAATTAAGAGTGAAACAGTCATACCGACCACTCACGATTCCATTTGGGAATGACACTCTCAATATGATTTTCTTCCATAAATAAGACTTGAACCCCCTCAAACACTTGAATCTGAAACCTCTAATTAAAAGTAAAACAATCATATCGACCATTACACCGCAACGTAACTCATATTAATTGGGAAACAAACTCATGTAACACGATGTAGACATAACCAGTGAAACAAACAAAAAGTTTGTGATAAATTTGGTGACAAAAAGACACAAATTAAACCATGCACGTTTGTATATATTTCTATGATTATCAGAACAACTTGTATATTACCTCAAGACTTTTTAAACGCCACTAGAGAATCTTCCAGGAATTAAAAAAAATCCTGCATAACAAACTCGTAGCAGATGTTTTATTTTATTTAGTTCATATTGATTTGACATAAAAAAAATTAAAATATATTTATCAAAGAGTTTCTAGTTATATTTTGTAAATTTAAATCTGATAATTATTTTTTTCGTCTCAAAATAAATATTAATTTTATTTATTTTACACTTATCAAGAAAAATAATTATAGAAAGTATAGTTTACTAAATATTCTCTATCTATTAGGAAAATTATGCATTATTAAGGAAAAAGATTTTGATACAAAGGTATGATTGAAAAAACATACAATATTAATTTTGTCTTAAAATTTGAAAGTGACACTTTATTTTGGAATATTTTATTTTTTTACTAAAGTGTTTTCTAAAATAGAGGAAATAATACTTTATATAGTTATTTATTAATAAGGGTAATATTACAACAAATGAACAATGAATTTCTCTTAATTTGCTACACAGATGAATTACAAAAATCTATTTTTAATATACGATAAGTAAAATAAAACATAAGTTATTTTTGTCATAGGCTTCTCTATTATATATCAACTGAACACATTACTCTAGAGTTTCTTAGGAACTGTTTGAAGGAAGGAAAATGTTTTTCACAAAAAGTATTTTTATATATATTTTTAAAATAAGTGATTTTTTTTACTTAGTTTCTAATATTATGTAAGTAATTAAAATATTATTATCTCAAAAAAAACACAAGTAAAACACTACAACTCTATAAGGGTGAGATATGGTGGAGAGTTAGGATTGGGATAATCAAGGCGAGGGGGATGTTGGGTAGATAGGGGAAAAGAATAATAAACTTACAATGTTATTTTGTAACTTGTTTTCCGATCTTGATTAAAAAAAATATTTTCATTATTTCTAAGAAATTTATTTTTCTAAAAATGTGCAATGCGATCCATGCCATTGTAGGGACTAGGGATGAATGGAAATTAGAGAATATTATGAACGAGGCCCAATTTAATGTGGATATATAATTATTGGATTGAGAAAATCTATTGGGCCGAGAATAAACAATTGGACCAAAGCCTTCCAAAGTTTAATTTGATAGATGATCAAAATCTGTTTATTAGATAGAGATAGATGATACTAAAAGGGCAAATAAACAAAAAGTGAAACTTATATCTAAGCACATTCATACATACATATATATATACACACGTAGATAATACACGTGACTCTAATGAAAAATTATCTTTTTATTCATTTAAAAAATTATTCTTTTCTCCTTATCGAAAGAAGACAAAAAAGTGTGTGGGAGAAAAAAAGTAAAAAGGAGAGAAGATCTCGTCCACGCAACATAGTGCAACCCCTAAGCAATTTGGGGGTGGGGGTGGTTCTCGATCATCTCTTGAAGGTCCATTTCAGTTAAAAATGTCTAAGCACATACATATATGTACGTAGAAGGTAGATAATACACTTAAGATTATAATAAAATTATTAAAAGAAAAACATAATGTTTCATTTTGTAACAAGTTCATAAAAATATTGTTATATTTTACCTATCACAAGATGATTATATTCTATTATTATTATATATAATATAAAAAAGACTTCACATAAAGAGGAAAAAAATGTTTTGAAAGTAAAGTTTGAATGTGGAGATGATTTTTACGTTTTATAAAATTATGAGTGAATTAAATTTGAGGTAATTATATCCCTATTTTATTATTAATATATACCACATCTCTATTTAATTTAATTTAATGTAAACAAATATTAAACCCTTCTCCAAGATAAATCCCTTCTTCTCCAAAGTTCCAGTACCTTCTAGTTTCTCCAAAATCCCTTCAATAAATTCTTCTTCTTCTCCAAAATCAAACTCCAAAAAATCCAACTACGAAATCAAAAATGGCGAAAGAGGGACCTAATTGGGATGGTTTATTGAAATGGAGTCTATCTCATGCTGATGGTACCAATCCTCCTTCTCGCAATTTGAGGTAACCAAATTCGAATCTTGTAATAATGATATGTATTCCTTTCTTTTATAGCAAAAAAGATTGAAACTTTTGATATGGGTTTTTTCGATTGAATAGTAATTATAGTTCAGATAGTTGATAGGTTTGAGTTGTGTGATGTGCGAACTAAGCCTCTTGTGTTTAAGTGGAGAAGGGTAGAGGGGCGGACTCATTGTTCTTGTTTTCAAAGGCTGTAGTATAAAAGATGGGTGTTGTAGGTTGAGGACTAGCTAAAAATAGTTGAAATATGAGTGGAATTGATAAAGAGGATTTATGTAGCAGGCAAATTGGTTTTGGGTTGATTGGGGTAGTAATTTGAATAAAGATTCTATTTTTATTTGTTCATTGATTGGTGTAGGGATTGTTTCTTTTTAGTATGCTTTGTCATGGGTTCTTTTAGCATTTTGTCTTGCCTTCTTTACTTCAGTTGTTTTGTTTTTCGAATTGTGTTGTAATGGTTTTACTTGAGTCGAGGGTCTATCGGGGAACAACATCACTATCCTTCCCAAACCCCACTTGTGGAATTACACTTGGTATCTTATTGTCGTTGATTGATTGATTGGTGTAGTAATTTGAATGAAATTTCTATTTTTATTTGTTGTTTTCTGTGAAAGTTGGTTTTATATTGAAGTTATTGGTTGATTGTATTACTGTGGGTCAGTGAGGAGGACAGGAGGTGGTTCATGGAGGCTATGCAAGCTCAAACTGTTGATGTAATAAAGAGAATGAAGGAGATTACACTTGTCATGCAAACACCAGAGCAGGTTTTGGAATCACAGGGGGTAACTTCCCAAGATATTGAAGGTGCTTGATTTTGAGGCATTTGGGCTTTTAGTTTTTCTGGATAATGTGTAATCATGTTTATGAGTTTTGCTCATTTTGTCTTATTTGCTGGCCTGATGATTTTACAGATATGCTGGATGAGCTACAAGAACATGTCGAATCTATTGACATGGCTAATGGTGAGTTCTTGGTGTAATTTAGGTCTTCAGCAACATATGCATATCATGATTTGGTATTTACAAGTATTACATGATTCTTAAAAACCAACTAGTTTGGAATTGAGGCCTAGTTGATTGATTTATGGAAGGTTTTATCTGATGATATATCTGTTAGAATGTCCCACATTAGTTGAGGGAATATGATAGAAACTAAGATGAAACGAGATGAAAATGAAACTTTACTCGTTAATTAAAGTGCAAGAATCTTAAACACTGCATTAACCAATAACTATGTCCGTATGGAGTGGACAAATCTCCAGATACAAAGACAATAATAATATTTTGCTTCTCCAGAATTCTCCTAAAATACACATATTTATAATAAACATAAAGATAACTCCTAATAGATAGAGATAGAAACAGTTGCTGCTGTAGATGCTAGATAACTGCTGCTGGTAATAACTTTTGCTTATAACTACTATAAATAATTACTGCTTATATATTTATATAGTGTAATTATTTATATGTCTTCAGTTTCCTTTATCTTCAACACTATTTAAAACAAAGAAACTAAGATAGATTATCTCCACATGTTGCTCGTCTAGATTTTCTTCTAGCATTCGTATCAGAATACTATAGATTGTTGTCTCCTTATAGTATTGGACAATTCTTGTCACATGAGCTAGTTTATGTTGTTGATTTAGGCCCAAGGTCCATTTCTTAATATGGAGTTAGAGCTACACCAATATATTCTTATTTTACTGAATACTAGGCCCCTATGTTAAATTTTTCACGCTCTAGATGTCCACTCTGGGCGTTCAGAGGAGAGTTAGCACCTCACATTGGTTGAAAGAATGGCCCCTTGTCTCTTTATATGGTCTTTTGCTCAATCCTCACCTCTTAAGCTAGCTTTTGGGGTCCAGTCGGCCAAAGGTCCATTTACTTAATAATATCATGTAGGTTTAATTGAATTTTGGACGTCATGTGTTTGAACTCTGCCACATTCAAAATCACGGTATTCAAGTGGACAGGAGTAGTGGTGTGTACCAATTATTGCCTAGTTCTGAACTGGTTCCCGTGCACCACTGGCCCTCGGAATTTCTCGACAATTAAAAAAAAAGCCCTGATCAAGGAGTGGTTTCATTGATTATATGAGTTTATTCTTTTGCTGACCTGTTCTTTGACAAGGTAGTTCATATCATTGTGTTCATCTAGGAGCCAAGACTAATTATTTCATGTTTTGTGAATTATGCCCTGACAAGCATCCTGCATTTCTGTAGAGTAGCTACTTACCAGCATCCATGTCGGATACTCCAAAAATAGTGCATTTTTGGAGGATTTGACACGGGTGCGGCAACATTTTTGGAGAGTCCGAGCAACATAGTTCTACATTGGTTTTTTCTTAGACTGATGAACTTCGTTCTGCCACAAAATAGCAGTAATGATATTGCTCTCATCTTTTACTTCCGATTAATTCAAGAACGTACATCCACTCATCTTAAGGAAAACCATGTGTGACAATAAGTGCTCAGTAAAGTTATGCAACTTCATGTTAATCTCTATTGAAGATGTTTGTGCTCCATAATCACATATCCAAACAAATAAAAACCTTGGTCACACGTAATCCTCTTGGATGTCACTCCTAATTACCTTATGTTTATCTCTGTTCCTAGTGGATGTAATTGGTTGTGTTCAGATAATAATTACTTGTTGAAAAGAAAATAAAAATGAAGCATATTGGACCAAGCTGTGACACTATTTATTCCATATTATACATCACTCTGATCCTCCTCTGTCCTGCTTTTTTCCAAGCTTAATTCTGATTATTTATATAAGCAGTCACAATTTTCTTTTAATATGTATTTTGTATGAATGTACTCTTGGTGTTATTGTGCTCTACAATATGAGGTCCTCAAGTCTTCTATTCAACCTAGAGGTATGTCCTACAGTTTGAAATGTTTTGACTCTGGTGCCTCTTTAAGAGCTCGGTAGTTAGTTGCTTCCTTCGATAGAATGGAACACTTACAGTAAAAGAGCTTTAAGAGGATCAAAGAGTATGAAACAAAGGAAACCATTTAGTCTCTCATCCTTTACAGCATCAATGTTATCTGGAATGCCTATGACTAAGCTATATCGGTTCTCAAGAGCCACTTGAACCTGGGGGAGGTATTCCTTGGTACTGCTATGGAAATTAGAAAAAGGGAAGAGGACCAGAGAGACCTGGGGAAGTGGTCTATACTTTGTTAGTGTTTCTGGCTCATAGCTATTCCTCACTATCAACTCTTGAAGTTTCTGCTCTGTGTCCTCTCCCTCCTCATTCCTTGGGGATTTTGTTCTCTTTACTCATTTTTATTGTCATTTTCTATTGGAGCCTTCTATAGGTAATTATAGTTTTAATCTTATGCTCTCTCCCTTTATTGTTAATTCGGCAGATCTGAACTCAATTGGTGGATTGGTGCCTCTTCTTGGTTACTTAAAGAACTCCCATGCAAACATTAGAGCCAAAGCGGCAGAAGTTGTAAGTACAATTGTTCAGAACAACCCGAGGAGCCAACAGCTGGTAATGGAAGCTAATGGCCTAGAACCTCTTCTGTCAAATTTCACCTCAGATCCTGATGTTACTGCCCGCACTAAAGCTCTTGGTGCAATTTCATGTGGGTACTTTTCCTGTTGCTGAATGATTTATTAGTTAATTGTGTCCTTTAAATTTTGTTGTCATGTCATCTTTGTTCCAGTAGTGCTGATCAATTAGCTTTTTATTTTTCCTTTATTACAGCTTTAATCAGGCACAACAAGCCTGCCATTGCTGCATTTCGTCTTGCAAATGGTTATGCAGCTTTAAGAGATGCTTTGAGTTCGGAGAATGTGAGATTTCAAAGGTACTATTTTCTATATCATGCACTAGATGTTTCTGAATTAACCATTGATGAAGCTGCTGCTTTCCAGTAAAACTTCCTATTTTATATTCCTTTTCTGACAGGTGTAGTTTCTGTATTTTTGCAGGAAAGCCCTTAACGTGATCCATTATTTACTGCAAGAGAATCATTCAGACTGCAATGTAGTGACTGAGCTAGGATTTCCTCGAGTTATGATGCATCTAGCCTCTAGTGATGATGGAGAAGTGCGAGAGGGTGCCCTACGAGGACTTCTTGAGCTTGCCCAAGACAAGACAGGAGAGGTTGCTGGCTCCTCATCAATTGAAGAAAATGAGAAACTCAAGCAAATACTCCAGGAGCGAATTAAGGGGATTTCCTCTATGTCACCTGAAGATCTTGGTGCTGCTAAAGAAGAGAGGCAGCTTGTAGATTCCCTCTGGAATACCTGCTACAATGAGCCTTCTTCTCTTAGAGAGAAAGGCCTAGTTGTTCTCCCTGGAGAGGATGCATTACCACCTGATGTTGCTAGTAAGCATTTTGAACCTCCTCTGAGAGCTTGGGCTGCGAATAGGAATGAGGATACTAAGCCAAGTAATGAAAAGAAACAGGCTCCCTTATTGCTAGGTCTAGGTCCACCTACACAGGATCCTCCTGCACAGAATAGCTTCAGTGGAGCCATGTCTGGGGAAGAAAATAGAGACACCTCTGCATGATGTACATGTTTAGGCAATACCAGGTTCTTCGGCTTAATATATCTTTGTGATATTACAAATAACATTCTGTGTTAAATGCCGAGTGTTTTCTGGATAATTTATAGTCTTTCCTCTTTGTCATGTCACACTTGCAATTTTTCTTCTTTTCCTTTGTTGTTTAACCAAAATCTTAGTGTAATGCTGTATTCGTTTTGGTTATAGTATATTTAGATCATCGACTGTTGAATGTGTTTTTATTTTGATGATTTTTATCACAATATGAGAATCTCAACTAGTACTAATATTGCTGTTCATTGACTTCCCATTAATTTTCTGCTAAGACATGAGTTACATAAGTTGGGATAACAAACTGCCTCCAGATGGACATGTGTTTCCATCCAGTCCTAAGGTACATGAAACTTGTATTACTGATTCCCAGAACTCTTATTTTGGAGGGCAAAAAATAATGACATACCTTGTAGCCCTACACCTGTTTAGGCTAGAAGACTCATCAAATGCATAACTGTAAGCCTTGGGGCAGATGGCCTTAAATAGATGAGCAAAAATAGTAGGTTTGCAAGTTTTGGGATCTGCAAACTTCCCTGTGCAGCAGTACTTGGCTGATTGTATAGCCAAGCAAGCACTCTTGCACCCTACCACTTTTCCATCAACCTTCACTTCTAGTGCAGATGGACAACATATATTCAGATCAACATCACACTCCGCCACGCCACAACCTGCTCCTCCACCTACAGGTCTCATTGAAACTGGCACGTTGAAGCCATCGACTAAGCTCACATCGTAGAAATGCAGGGGCGAAGTCGATGAGCCTAGTGTCATTTCCACAACAGTAGCTGGTGGCTTACCTCCTAACCCCCTGCATTTTAACTGACCATTACAGTCTCCAGTATCACATGAGCCTTGACCAGTCTTATTAAAGTGACAATTCTGCCTGGCCCATATCCTACCCGACCACTTCATAGGCACATCGAAGACTACCTCATCACCACTTCTCATATGAAAGCCACCATCTTTAGGAGTCATCTTCCCTGTATTCCCAAGAATTCCTGGCCATATGCTTCTTCTGCAGTTGTTAACTAGAATAATTTGTGTCCCATCTGCAGTCACATGACAAAGTAAAACAAGTCAAGAAAATATTGTGCATACAAACAAGTTAGGACATGGATTAAGAGTCAGGGAATTACTTGTGCTGACAAGAAAGAGGTATAGACAGAGTGCAATACATAGTAGATGAGTTAAAATCTGCATTTTGACACTTCGAAAAGCTGAAGCTCAGGTATACAGAATTAGTGGTGAGTGGAAGAGCTAGCTGCTCAACTCTGGAGAGCTCAAGTTTTTAAAGTACAAACTAAACATTCTGTTTAACTGTATGCTTTTAGTTTATTATAACCAACAATGGTATCTTTTTTACCTTTCTTTTGGGAACAAAGGGCACATATGCATTGCTTCAAGTGGAGGACTTGTACCTCACTATAGCCTAATGTGATTTGGAGATACTTAGCTTGTGTAGATGCTTCAACTCTACTCACTCATCAGAAGCTAGAATTGTCATGGTCTATGTTGCTCGGACTATTTGAAAATGTCAATGTGTGCGTGTCTGATTCTCCAAAAATAGTTGAATCACTCATCAGAAGCTAGAATTGTCATGGTCGATGTTGCCCAGACTCGATGTCAATGTGTGTGTAGGATTTTTTTGAGAATCCAACACGGTTACGGAATCAAAAGTGAAAAATTTGCGCAATTTAGGCCGTGGTTATTTATCAAATAATTTGTCATCACGCATTCTTTACGTGCATCAGTTACTTATAACTTGTTACTATTAGCATATCGTCGACTTCTTATTCGTATGATCGATAAATAGAGATTGGTGAGATGACCAAAAATATTGTAATAAAGTTGTTCTCTTTTATCGTGCATAAAATAATAGTACATAAATTTTCTCATAATTTTTACATGAATTAGTTATGTGAGTTTTTATATTCCAAATCAAACATCTTATTAATTTTATTCATGAATAATTTACCCCTAACCAATTACTAAACATGGTATTACTTATGCAAAATCTAATATATACTTAACTCATCTCCAAATCAGCTATGACGCGACCCCAATATTTTTACATGACAAGATCTGAACAAGTTATTTTTGTTAAAAGGAAAGTGTCTTACACTAATAAGAATCGTGATTAAGCTTTAAAGATTAGGGAGCATTTAAGCTGCATTAAGCTATCGTTTAACTTCACAGTAAGGATTAGAAAGGTTCCCTAATATCTAATTAACACCTAATTGTGGATATAGTTATATATTTGACAAAAAAAATAAAATTGACGGAGTCAGAATTTTAGATATATATATATTGTGAATCATTTTATATTACTCTTTTGTGATAACGAATACAGGTTTGTAATAATATGTCTTGAAAAACTTTTCAAATGTACATGTACATAATTTTCAAACTTAATCAAATTTGTCGATGAACTATTTGATTAATCTAGAAATATTTTAGTTTCTCAATTTTACCCTCCGTTTTACTATTAGCTTTGTTTGCAATACAATGTACATTTTCATAGCATAATGAGAAAGGAGAGGAAACGAAAAATTAATATGTAAGTCGGATTAGAATAAAAAATATATTTTTTCTCTTATTTTGAAATTTATGATATTAAAAGAATCGTGTTATTATAAATTTAAGGTACGAATATTAGACTTCACATACACACAAAAATTGATGTTCTAATTCACATACTTAAAAAAACATTTTTTTTTTCTAATGAACTCTCTATCTCAAATTATATATAGTGTTTCTCTTCATTAGAAGAATTTCGATTATTTTACTCGTATTTTACTTAAGATATAATCTCCTTCTATTAAATTAACATCCAAACAAATACATTTATTACCTCGTGAATAGTGGATTAGGAGATTTAAACCTTCAATCCGATGGACGTAAACATTAAAGCTCAACTTATTATAAACCAATACGATTTTGGAAGATAATATACTAAAAGTTGTAGATGTGGTCGTCTTTCATAGTGAGATTTAAAAAAATAAAAATCAAATCAATAATTTTTCTACACAAAATAGGAACAAATAATATTTGATTCAATCAGAATCAGTCGTTTCATTCATTCATTTTTGTGAGCGACTCTTTATTCCCATTTTCCATTAAAGTAGTTGTAATCTTTAAAAAACAATTAGTAGTATTCAAGATAAAATTAAAAAAATTAATTTATTTTGAACTTCTAAAATAATAAATAATTTGAAATAACTATTTTTAGAATTCAAGAATAAATGGAATAGTTCCATCAAATTCAAAGCTACTGAAATCGAACCCCAAATCTGATAAACCCTTTGAATTTAGGGTTTTACAGAAGCATTTACTATGTTTCGAATCGGAGCTAAGCTCTTTAGAGCTGCCAGAATTGGTGGCTCCGCCGTGTCCGATTTCAGGTTACCACCAACAAGATTTTTCTCCATTAACAACAATGTTAATACTGGTTTCAAGACCAACCCAGTTGCTCTTCAAATGATCAATTATGCTATTTCCCTTGCTCGGGCACAAAAATCAGGTTTTTGATCACTATACCAATCTAATGAATTGGTGTCTTCAGTTTGTTTTTATGTTGTAAATGCGAATTTGCTTTGATTTCCCCATCTGGGTCATAGGTATTTTCACTTTTCCCAAGCTGTGAAGTACTAAAGTTCATTTCTTGAGTTTAATTATGTGTTTTTGATGGATAAAAATGGTTGAGGAAGATGATTTGGTTTAAGAAAATGTCATTAATGCTCACTTTAGGTAGTAGTTAGGACAGGAACCTGCTAGGATCAATAAACAAAGAATTCATATTTCTGTTTTCTAATATGTTTTGGAAATTCACTCTACTGTATAGTTACTAATGTTTGGACAAAGAATTGGATTCACTCTCATATTTGTTGAAGCCAGCCTGTGGTAAGAGTTTGGAGCCCTCAATCACTTACTTATTCGGTAAATTAGCTAGCAAGAGGCCAATCCTTAGGAATTTTCTTTCCAAGATAAACCATTTGAATGCTACTAAATGACAAGAATAATCTATTGGAACACGGCACATGCATCACACATAAGGAAGACGCCGGAAGACTTGTAATGAATTTGTCCGTTTCGGGGTCTTTCACTTTTGCCATATCTAGAGAAATACTACAAGTCTTCCGTCCCACATTCCATGGCCACGGCCATCTGGTTCACCGGTACTACCAAAAAAATCTCATACTTACGTTATTGTTATTGATTGTTTGATGTCTTGGACCACGAGGATCCCAGTCGTGCTTTTGATTTTCATTCCAATCATCATGTTGATGATAAATCTCCTCATGCTCTGCCATAAGAACTTGGAGTCCGCATTATGGTGAAGATAATGTAAGACTGTCATTCTTACTCAAAAAACAGACTGAAGGCCCATAATTTGACATTAAATCATTTATTATCCAAATAAAATAAAATTTTCACTATATATAACAATTTTTTTTTTGTTTCTTATCTCTAGGACTAAGATGATTTAGGTAAGAAGTATTACTTTATTTTTAATTAGTCATCTCTTCTATTTTTTTAGCAAAGCTCGAATATCACTAAGACAGTTAAATATAAAGAGGTTAAAACGATTCAACATACAGAATATATACTTTTAAAAAGTTACCTATTTTCTTATGATTAAGTCCTCTTAGACATAGTCTACTACCAAAATATTGCTATTACAAGTGCAAAAAGGAAAGAAATTAAAATAAAATGAAAACTTAAGCCCAACAGGGTGATACAAAGGAGGATTGGAAATAGAGAAAGCTAGATAGACAAGTTAATTTTTTGTGGGATCACTTTGCCCTCCTCGGCCTCACCCCATCTGCTCCATTTGTAATCTCTAGGCAAAGAGCAGGTATCCGTCTTAAATCTTCTACAAAGAAAGCTTGAATGAACCAATATTGCTTATCCATCCTGGAAAGATAGTCTTTGAATGCAAAGAGTAGGTATCCGTCTTATATCCTCTTCAAAGAAAGCTCGAATTAACCAATATCGCTTATCCATCCTGGAAAGATAGTCTTCTCATATGCTTCAGCGGTCATCGTATTACAAGCAGCAAATGATATGTGCACAATCAGAACTCTCAAACAATTTCAAAGCAAAAGCAACGGTCAAGACAAAGCAACAACTCAACTCAAGGAGAAGTCCATTTGATAGGCATTTTATAGCTAGCAGTAATATAACATTTAGTAAATATTTAGTTTGTGTTAAATTGTATTTAATCAATATTGAGTTTTTACAATTTTTTAAGCTCTACCGTTTTACGCTAATGAGGAAAAGAATGATTAATGTAAGCTAGGTTCATGTACTGGTTATAAATTTAAAAAAAATTATTTATGAAAGGGCATATTTGTTCATCAACATTTTAAGGTTACTCTAGTAATTTAATACTTTGATTTGGGGATTCTCACTTATAGAATAGTGTGTGTGCACGCGCGCGTGTGTATGTTTGTACCGCCTCTGAAGCACTTCTTTTTTTTTGTGTGTGTGTGGGGGGGGGGGGGGGGGCTGCTACATTTATGATGTCA
>NW_006238947.1:425396-444684 GCF_000226075.1 Solanum tuberosum
GCTTCCCACTTATAGAATAGTGTGTGTGTGCGCGTGTGTATGTATGTGCCGCCTCTGAAGCACTTTTTTTTTTGGTGTGTTTATACATATACATACATATGTAGAGAGATAGACTAATGAAGGTATCCATTCATGTCCTTAAGAAGAGTTGCTTTCTAATGGAAAAGTTACTATTTTACAAGTAACACCTTTCATGAATGGACATATCTTTTAAAAAAAGAAAGACGCGACAGTCAACCATGTAAGACCTCGTGATATTTGTGAACTATGATTTAGGAGAGTTGTAAATGTGAATTTTCTTCAGTTTTCCATGTGGTCATAGATGCCTATTCGAAAAATCAGGTCTTTCACTTTTCCCATGTCATCAAGTTCATTTCTTGAGTTTTTATCTGTTGTAAATTATGAATCTACTTTGATTTTCCACATTGGGTACATATGCTCTTCTCAATCAGTTCTTTTTTTACTTTTCCCAACTTATCAAGTTCATGTCTTGAGTTTGGTTCTCTGCTGTCATTGTGAATTTGATTTGATTTTCCATGTGCTGTTCATAGATGAATCATATGCGCAAGCTCAATTGGTACTTGAGCAGTGCCACTCAACTCAGTCGGATGAGAGTGCTAAAGGATTGGTTTTGCTCGCTATGTCTACCTTATTTTCTGAAAGGTTAGTCTTTATGATGTGGTTATCCACTTTCAATTTATGACCTGGATTTTGAAGTTAATTGTTTTATTCTCCTTTCCTGGTGTTTTTTTTGTTTTTTAGAGGGAATTTTGGTGAAGCCATTGAGAAGCTCCAGAAAATTCAAGATTTGGGCTTGTCATCTTTAGCTGTTAGAGGTAAAACTTGTGGCACTTATGATAGAATCCACAGTTTGAAGTTCCCATGGTAACAATTAGGCATATGATTGCAGTTGCCGCCTCTGAAGCACTTGCTGGGCTTTATTTAGAATCATATCAAGTAAGACTTGTTGAACTGCTGATGTCTGCCTGAACTGATTTTTGGCATATAGTTTATATATAATATAGGATCACTTAGCAAATATTTCTCCAAATGTAGGATGATTTTTCATCAGCAACTGCAGATATGTGCTTGCAACTGCTGGAAACCATAAGGCTAGAGATTGGTGGTGGTGGATCTGACATTTTGGAAGCTCGTGCAAAAGCATTGAAAGGGCTGGTTGAGTTGGTCCATGGTAATGTTGAATCAGGTGAGAAATATAGTGGTCAAACTTTTCCTCTGCTTTCTGTGTTATTCTTTGTTCTAAGGTATTGAAATTGTGTGTGTTCATTTCAGCCCAGTCATTCTTTGAAGGATCTCAAGGTGATAAAGGTTGCTTTGGTAAGGATTTGCCTTGTGAGACATCACAGATGACATAGTTCTACAATATATTGATATCGTGATGTATAGGCAACGTTGCACTATCTTTTGGTGAATTCCTGCATTGTAAGCGGAATTTCCAAATGGCGAGGGAGTTATATCAAAGGGCAATGCAGGATGTATCAGAACGTAAAGATTTTACTGACTCACAGTCCGTATCAGCTTGTAACATGAATTTGGAGGAGACTTTGTTAGGAGCTACTTGTGCTCTAGGACAGCTTGAGGCTCATTTGGGGTAAGACTTCCTTTAAATGTTTGGCTTTCCCTTGTATGAACATATATTCCAATATCTTCCCTCATGCACAGACTTTTCTGGTGGCTGTAGGAATTTTGATGATGCTGAGGAAATACTAACTGCAGCACTGAAGAAAGCAGAAGAGTGCTTTGGTTTGCTACATCAATTTATTATTGCATGTATGACAAAATCATTTGTATCCTATTGATTTTATTTTATTTATGCAGGTAATTATCATCCAAAGGTAGGTATTATTTTGACCTGCATAGCTCTCATGTATCGACATAAAGCAGCCATGGAGCGGTCAAGCTCGCTTTTGATTCAAGAGGTCTGAAACTATTCTCAGAGCCATTGGCATATACAAATATCTATACACCACATGCATTTACTTTCTGTTTTACCATTGCAATGCCCATGCAATGTCAACCCAGTAACAATGATTTGCCTTGGGTGGAATTTGTTTTAACATTGTGAGTAGGTTTTGGGATGCATTTCCAAATTTTTTAAGAATGCATGGTTCAATGGACACAATTTAGGGTTTATTCCCTAGGTGACGTTGGTGGGTTTGTTTCTAAGGATTACTTCTGAAGATTCTGAAAAAAACTTAAGTTAAAAATAATGTCAAGAAACTGTTCATTTCAAGGACCTGAATCCAAAGGATTTAACGAGTGGCCCTATTGCAGTTACAATAGTTGAATATGAAATACTTTCTTCTCAGGGTTTCTCTCTTTCTCTCTCTCTATCTCTTAAAGGGTTTCATTGAATAATGCAGGGACTCTATAGAAGAGCAATTGAAGTGCTCAAAGCTCCACCCTTGGAAGTAGAAGGTATGCCAAATAATGAAAAAGTTCCAAGTTTGCATCATGCAGAAATCAACTAGAGATAGAATAACAACCATTCAAAATCTTTTTACAGGTGTTGGAGCGACACGGTCTAGAAGGGATATTCTTGCCCTTGCAAGAGGTATACATTGCTTCTAAAATTTAGTGGATCTTATTTACTTCTTATCCACATCTTTTGCGGAATTGCCCGACCTCTTCAAGATATTCCGCTTTCACCCTAATTATAAGATCTTTTTTCTGGAAACAAACTTTGTAGTAGTAGCAAAAGCTGTGTCTTTAGGGTAAAGTGATCTCTCTTTCTGCAACCCTTGCTTCCGTCAGGCATTATAGTTTTTGAGTCTTCACTGAAAGAGACGAAGCTATAGATTGCAGGGGTTAGCATGGCTTCCCAGATTGTTGTGCTTTGGCCAAAGTAATAGATGCCCCCTGCTTTTCAGTTCCATATTTTTAAGAAGGATGAATTGTTTAAATTGACTCAAGAGGAAAAACATATGGAAATTCATTAAGAATTCAGCTGCAGCAATCAGTGAAAGTTTTGTTTGTACTTGAAGGGTTTATCTAGATTTAGCAGTGCTAGATGTGAGGGAGGCCGAAGAAACATTGGACAGTTGCAGCTTACTGTGGATATGACCTTAGGTAGGAGGTTGTGGAGGACACAAATTAGGGTATAAGGTTAGTTGGTAGTAGAGCGTTGTCTCACTTATCCTTCGATACTAGTAGTAGTAGTATTTCTCCTATAATTTCTTTTCCTTCGAGTTTTGTTACTGTCTACTGGCTCTTGTACTTCGATTATCAAAGTATTTAGTTGTAGTTATTGTTCTTTTTGTTCAAAATGCTTTGTCATGCTTTCTATGGTATTTTGCCATAGTTTCTTCACTTCCATTATTTATGTTTTGGTCTGCTTTGATATGCTTTTCCTTGAGCCGAGGATCTATTGGAAACAACCTCTCAAGGTAGGGAGGTGTAAGGTCTGCGTACACTCTAGCCTCCCCAGATCCCACTTGTGGGATTACATTGAGAAAGTGAATCTTTTCAAGTGTGATTTTATGGCATTCCATCCTAGTACCTGGATCAACTTTCTTGGTTGTTATGCAGGTGGGTATGCAGAGACGCTTATCGTGCAACAAAACAGAAAAGCAGAAGGTGAAAAAATGAAGCAGTGGGCTGAAACAGCTTGGACAAATCGCAGATTGTCACTCGCGGAGGCACTAGAGTCATCCGAGTCATCAACCAAAGTGTCTGTCATAGATACTCGAATAAGCCGAGTCCTGTAGTTGTTTCCTTCCTTAACATATTTTCGATCGAAAAGTTCAAGGCACATTACGTTCATCAACTCACAAGTATCTATATACTTTTTGTAGATATGATATGCTCTAAACACCAGAAGGGATTTCGAAATTTTCTTGAATAATGAATGTATCACTGTTGTACATTACTGAATGTTGATGAAGAAATTAAAGATATACAACATTTAGAGAGGAATATCAAGGCCTTTTCCAATTTCTACACCAATCATTTCAAGAATTCCCTTATTGAAAATCTGAAAAATGCAACACACAAAGATTACAATATAGTAATTAATCAATTAAAACCAAATATTCAAAGGTATAAAAGATGTATAGTTACCAATTCCACAATAAATGTACCAATAAGACCAATCATACAAGCTCTAGAGTTCCATATCTCAGCAGTATTAGTAAAACCCAAAAGGGGTTTGCTCAACTTTGGTACTTCTTTTGGCAACTCCACCTACACAATACAAGTTTCATTTACAAAAACTTGAAATATTAAATTGTAACTATGGTCCACTTTTAAACTACCACTTCAAAAAAAAAAAAAAGTTATATAGATGTGAAAACAGGTTTTGGGTGTTCTCCAAATTTCAATACAATTTCAAGTTGTATTTGAAATTTTTATAGTCAAACGTTGATTTTCAAATAAAGTGAATTTTCATGGACTAATGAATCCTAAGATGTCACCTACTTAGTTTCTTCCGACTCCACCTAACCACAATGGTGAAATCAGAAATTTAAATAAGGGGATTAAAAAAAGGTCTTATACCAATAGGATTTAACAATTTATGTATATCCTAAAAAAAAGTCACCCCCCACCCCCCCTATTTATATATGTAATTCCCTTTGTCTGTATTTATGTTGTGCAATTCAGATTTAGAAAGTCAAATTGTTTACTTTGATCATGAATTCAAACATGAAATAATTTCAAGTTTTTCCAATAATAAAATTTGTATTTTTAGAAACAACATAAAAAGTACTCTAAGTTTCAATGATCGATATTTCAAGATACAAAAAAGAAAAAAAAAAATTACAATCAAAGAAAAACTTATTTGAATGTGATATGATAAAGCACATACCCCAGCTGGAACCTTTGCAGCTTGAATGTTGAAGGAGGTCCTTTTGGTAATTTTCAAGTTGGGATTATTAGGCAGAAAAAAATGGTGATTTTGAGAATAATTTGCAGAAAGTGTTGTTGAGAGAAAGGAAGATGAGAGTGAAGCCATTGTTAATCACAAAAAATGAACAAATATTTTTAGCCATTGTGTTGTTGTTTTTGTGTTACCTTATCAACAAATATTTTTGTGGTCTCCAAAATTCTAATAGCTTTCTATGAGTGAGTGGGTTCCACTCCTACCATATTATGTGACCTCCTTCACACCTCATATATTTCTTACTTTTAATTTTTGGTTAATAATTTGATGTATAATTATGTTTTTTTAACTCGTTTTTAGTTGATATATGTGTTTTCCAATTTTGAATGTACATAAGTAAACATTATTTAGATAAAGTTGAATAATTAGACACATGCATCTGATATTATAAGTGGTACGATGCAAATGATCATATTGTGTCTATTTGTTGAACTTTGTCTAATTATATATCCCTAAAGTTAAGAGGTTTTAGATGCCACTTATTGAGTTGATTTCTATTGGTTTCATCAAAAAAGTTATCTTCTTACTTCTAAATTTTAATAAACTTATTTTCAAAGTCTTAACCAATCAAATATAGAAAATTTGAAAGACATTTTCTTCCATATTAAATACATCCTATATAAAGGGGTGGATAGCAATTTGATTGTTTAGTTATTGATAAATTTTCTAATTTCTAGTTTTTATAATATCTGATTTAGTAATGGTGAAGTTTTTTTTTTTTAGGTTATTGTTCAATTAATTTTGTTTTTTGTTTATTAGTTATTATATTTTCATTACTATTTTATTTTCTTTACACCTAAAATTGTTGCACCTAAGCTAAGAGTCTCTTGAAAACAACTTTATATATCTTTACGAGCTAAAAGTAAGGTCTACATACACTATATTCTTCCTATTCCCTAGACCTCACATGTAAAACTCCACTGGATATGTAGTTATTGTGAATATTCGTAAATTTATCATTATTACTAACCGTTCCACCGTTAATTTTTAATCAAAAATAAAAAAATGAAAAAAAGATTTAATTTGAGAAGACGAAAATGAAACACGTAGTATGTAATATAGGGGTCACGTAGCCATATCTATAACTACAGCCCACTATAAAAGCTCACGTTCCCCTTCTTCCCATGCATGCAATTCTTTAATACAACTAATATTTTTTT
Source organism: Solanum tuberosum (assembly GCF_000226075.1). Taxonomy (NCBI): domain Eukaryota; kingdom Viridiplantae; phylum Streptophyta; class Magnoliopsida; order Solanales; family Solanaceae; genus Solanum; species Solanum tuberosum. The sequence goes on from NW_006238947.1 coordinate 431,457, forward strand.
TAATTAATTAATAAATAAAAACAAAACAAAATTCTTATTTAATTTGAGCTTATATATATATATATGTCTTCTATATTATTCAAACAAATACAATAGAAAACTAAATTCCAATTTATTTTTGTTTTGGTTGATTTTCTTTTATTAAACTTAGTAAATTATTTAATACACTTTAATAAAATTTTATTCTATTATAAACTAATTAATCCGAAAATTAAATAATCTTATCATGTAATTCATAAAAGACACTACTAAACATAGGCTGAGAAAATAACAATCGTAAATTAAAATTAGTGTTGCTAAAAGCTTCGCTATTTAGCAATAGAACAATAATAATAATAATAATACTAGTAATAATTAATCTTGATCCTCACCTAAACTTCTAGCTAGTACAACAACATAAAATTAACAAACAACATTTTTAGAATCGATCAAATTTGATAGATTCGTCCTCGGAAATAAAAAATTCAACCACTTGACGTATGTCCGACGCGTTCGTCAACGTTCCCTTTTACGTTTATTAGCATTAGAAATGTAATTGATGTCCCCTTGGGGAATATCACACAAGTCATGTTGATCCATTGTCAATACAGTTACTGGACTTGAAGGGACATAATTAAAAACTCCACTTGTTATGATTAATTCTTGAAATTCCTTAATCAAGAATTGTTTATTTATCATCATTCTTTGACACTTGCTTATATCATCCTAAATTAGAAAAAAAAAAGATAATCAATTAATATGTGAAATTATCAAACAACAATAATGAAGTTCTTAGTTAAGTATAATACTGGATCCCTCTGCACATATTAGTTGATTACTTTCTTTTTTACACGCATATTAAGAAATTATAAATACAAGGGTAATTTTACCAATTCCCAGTTAAGAACTTTTTTGAAACTTTACTTAATATGAGAAAAAAATTAATGCTTTCTTATTTTAGTAAGGTGATCAACTAATATGAGACAGATGTACTACTCCTTAATTTCCACATGATGTGACAATTAATTTTTATAGAGTCAAAAGAGGTTTTCTTAATACATGTTTTTTTGCAAAGTATTTTTAATTATAGTATGGCTTATAGTGCCTTTTATCTAGCTTCTATATTTAATTATATTTTCAAATTCGTATCGAATATTAGTTAATTTAATTCACATACTTGAATATATATGACATAAGTTAAAATAAAGAAATTATTATTTTCTAATTTATTTCTTTTTAAAAAAAGGATTGTGTAAATATTTACCTTTTGATCTTGAGGTATGAGCCTAGTAAAATTATTGAAACAAGAGTCATCTATTAATAGAGACAAATCTTCAGAAATGCATGTAACAACAGATTGTGCAATCACACAAGGCCTGAACTCCAAGAATTTAGCATCTGTCAACATATAAATATTAATCAGTCTGTCGGTACAATATAAGTTAAATTTCTTCGAAAAAACGAAGAAGAATTTTAAGTGGTTGATTTCTCATATGACCACTCAATTAATCATTATTATCTCAGAAAGTTACTTTCTGAGATAATTATAAGTCGAGAAATCAATTCGAGTTTTAAGTGGTGTTTTTTTTACCTAAAAGAATTCGAAGAAGTAGGTCATTGACACTTTTGAGTGAATTAATACTCCATTGAAATAATTCAATATATGAATATGGTGTTGTAGAATTTAATCTCCATCCTAAAGTCTCCAATAATGTCAATTCCATACGTTGAATCATTGTTGATTCAAACAAATGTCCAACTCCTTCCATCTGCAAATATCATCAAACAACAACAACAATTAATAACATAATCAGTATAATTTCACGAATATAGTCTGTCGAGAATAATGTATACGTAGACTTACACCTATCATATGAGAATAAAAAAAATTATTTTTGATTGACACTCGAGTTAATCTATCTATCAATAATGATTATATATATATATAAACTACCTGTAATTCAAGCAATTGAGGGGGACTTGTTTCATGAAATTTAGAGGCCACAGACAAACATGCAATTGAGAGTAACTCAAACATCCAATATTTCCATCCCTACAAAAAAAAAAATTGTGTAATATAAAATTTGATCAATTAACTCGAATTCAATTATTTATTAATTTTTAAAAATAAAATATTTCTTAAAAAAAACTTTAATATAAATTAATATTGTTACCTGGCACTTGTTTAAAGAGATAAACTGATCGAGGTAACTTGCAGCACCAAAAACAGTTCCAAATGAGAGATTCCACCTCCTTTGAGACTTTACATATGTTCATAATCATTAAAAAAAATAAAAATTAGGAGATAAAAAAACACATACAAAAAAAATAGTTACTATGCAAGAAAAATTGAATCTTAATACTAGAACAATTTATACATGATACAATTATAGTAAATTTATTTTAAATTTCGTACAAAAAATTATTGAATTCAGTTGAACCAATTGAGACTATACTACATAGACATCTTAAGAGGCGGAGATAGAGGGATCAAAAAAGGGTTCATTCCAACTCTATTTGTTGGAAAAATCACACATTATCTTCGTGAAAATCTTGCCTCTGGTACTGAATCTACGTCTTACGATAGAGATGGGAGACATGATTCATAAAAAACGATGATGAAATTACCTTAATAAGCCAATGAATAGCTTTGAACCTTGCATTCTCAATAAAACAATTCTCTTTTATAAACTTCACATAGCCTATTTTAGGCATGTAACTTATCTCCTTGTTTAATAAAACCTCAAAAGCTTCTTCACAATCTTCTTTTGATTTAAAAAAACAAGAATTTTCGACATCATTTTTTAATTCTTCTTCTTTTTCTAGCCAAATTTCATCACAAAGCAAACTCTCCATCTTTTGTAGAAAGAAAGAAAAAAAGTACAATTTTTAAATTATTCCAAGAATGACTTATAATTTGTCAGTGAAAAATTTAGGGTACAAATAGTTTGAAAAGAGGACAAAATGCAAATGATCACTACATGATAAGATAGTCTGCAAAACTATAAAAAGGATTTTATAAATTTGTCTCTTTCTAGTGCTTTGTGTCATGCACAAAAACCTTAAGGTAAACTTTAATATATAGTATAATAGTAGTATTAAAATTCTTGGTGGAGTAAAGAGTCATATGAAGTAGTAGTATATACAGCCTGGCTAGGCAAATTTATAGCAAATTGAATTTAATTTCTATGAAGCAAAAATTATATAAAAAAATATTTTGGGATCTTAGTAGCTCAGTTAATTGGCTATCTGAACTCCTTGTTGAAGATACGATGTGGGGTAACCCCTCCCATTTCCCCTTCCCCTACCCCCAATTTTTTAAAATATATCTATATGTTTATGATAGATATTACTCTATACTAATAATTATCATAATAATTATCATGGGGATTAGCTATGAATGAGTCATGGGAAAAAGAATTAAATAATTTCTTGATTTTGTGAAATATTAATTAGTTTGTATCAAATTTTAGAGGCTAAAACATTAATTATTTTGAACCCAGAACTTGTAACTGATACAAATAGCATTCTTTTCATTTCAATGTGACACATTTTGTTTTTAATATATCTCAAAAAAGAATAATATAAATACCTCCGTCCATTTTTAACTGATACAAATAGCATTCTTTTCATTTCAATGTGACACATTTTGTTTTTAATATATCTCAAAAAAGAATAATATAAATACCTCCGTTCATTTTTAACTGATACAAATAGCATTCTTTTCATTTCAATGTGACAAGTTTTGTTTTTAATATATCTCAAAAAAGAATAATATATAATACCTCCGTCCATTTTTAACTGTCATAGTTTTCTTTTTTAGAGTTAAACGATAATAATTTTGACTAACATTATGTATTTTTTTCATCATATTGATATGCAAAAAATTGGAATTTATAGCACTTTTCATATAGTTTTTAAATATCTAATTTTATTTTTTAAATATCAAATTAATGTAATTTAATTTAACTTTCAAAAGTAATCAAATTAACAACTTTCGAAAAGAACAATTTTTAACCGCCTTAATATTCGAAATTTATTTTAACCATGCAAGTAATCAATTGACATGACATCATATGACTAAATTACTATGAAGGTATTATACTTAATTTTTTTATACTATAAATATATAGTTGCAAAGGTTTTTTTTTTTTTGGGGGCGAGGAATGAAAAATGGTAAATGCAAACATGATATATATTATATTTTTGACTGCAGTAACCTATTGCGTGAACCCACGAGGATTATCGCTGTTTGGCTTACTCATTTTATTATTCTATTTGCATTGTTTTCATCATATATATAAAAGTACGCACAAATTTAAGTTTTTACTACTAACATTGTGGGGATATTACTAACTTATTGCAGAGTTAAAGGTTGGTACGTATATTCTTCTGTTTTAATTTATGTGATACGATTTAATTAATTATGAAAAAAAGATTTTTGGTATCCATAGAATAATGTAATTATGAATCATTTATTAAGAATTGAAGGATAAAAAAAAATTTAAGTTAAATTATTTGAATAGATTAAAAAATGTGTCGAATAAATTGAGACTACTAAATATTTATGAAGAATGCACTTTTTTGGGTATTGATAAGGAATGTGGTGCAGTAACTTCCCCAGTATCCCGTATTTTACGCCAGCTAATTCGCTGCAACAACACAAAATAAAAAATAAAAAATAAAAAATAAAAAATAACTAATTAATTTATTATTTATTTTTTCTGTCTCAATTTATGTTATGTTATTTAATTTGATATGATATTTAAGAAAGTAAGGAGAATTTTTGAATTTTGTCTTATTAATATTAATAAATGTTTGTATGGTTATAAATCAGATTTTTTTTAAAAAAATGTTTCATATAAATAGTTTTTTTTTTCTGTCACAATATATTTATAGTCTTTATTATTATTTAAAATATATGTCTCAAAGACTTGTCATTTTAAAAGTGAAAGGACATAACTAACTATTTTTCTCCTTTAATTTATTTTAATAATTGTGTTTCAAGACTACAAATACTTTAATTATGATACATTAATAGAGAAATATTCAACAAAAAGAGATTGTATTTTAAGACATAAATAAAAGTAAAATAGTTAAATATATATCATCAACATATTTTTTTATAAAAAAGAACAGATAAATAAATAAAAATATGACAAGTATTTTAAGATCAAAAGAATATATATTGCATAATATTCAGTTCCTAGTGAAGTTGCTACAAGAATTAAAAGCCTCTCGTGGTTGGCTTAACTAGAATGAAATTTAATTCACACACTGACGCCGACATCCCAAAAAAAAATCTTTTAAAAGGGGTGTAAAACTACATTTAAAATAGGTTGGAGAGAATATAAGGAGTATTCGTGTGGCGGAATTAATAAAGACTTTTGAAGCTTGTGATCTGATAAATTATTCTCTTATTTTTCAATTTATGTGATGATATTTGATTGGACATCAAGTTTAAGAAAAAAAAATAAGTATGTAGAAACTTATGATCTAAAATAAATCAAATTTGGCCATAAATTATTTTATTAACGATAAAATGAAAAGCATACTACTAGTAAATAGAGAAAGATGTGAGAACTCCCTATAGAAGTGAGTATCACGTAAGTTGGGACATAATAAAGGATAGAAGGAATATACAACATTTTTGTGGTTAATTAGAACTTTTTTTTGTTAAGAGTAATTAAAATAAAAACAACAACTATAACATACCCCCAACATAATCCCACCAAACAGGATTTGGAGAAGGTAGAATGTACGTAGACTTTATCCCTTCTAGAGAGGTAAGAGTAACATAAAAAGTTTTAATTAGATATATTTTTAAAAACATTAATTAAAGGGTATTTGACCAAGCTTATAAGCTAGTCAAACTTATTTATAAACACTATTTCACTCATAAAGTACAAAAAGTGACTAATTAGAACATTTTTTAGGAATTGGGGTGTTTAATTAGAACATGACTTAATTCAAGTATCTGAATAAATTATCCTAACTAGTTTAAGGAGTTGTGTGTATTAAGCCTTCATTATATTTTGCTTGGATACTATACATACGTCAAAATAAGTTTGACTTGATTTCTCAGTAGTCACTCAATTAGTTTCAACAAATAATTATTATCTTAGAAATCATCTTTCTTTGTTAAAAAAAATTGGACTAATTTTTTTGAAAAAAAAAAGATATAACAATTATCAGTTGAGTGATTATCTAACTAAATCAACCCCTTTAAATTTCTTCCAATTCAAGTTAGTAAGAAATTTTTTTTTGATAATAATTACACTTTGTAATGCATGCATGATAAAGGCAATATATATCATCTTTCTGTATGGAAGAGTGTCAAAATCATGATGCCTATAGCTAGCTGTCTATGAAGTCTAAATTAATCTATCCTCAATGAGTTATTAACAAGGAAAATCCATACATAGTGAAATATCTGCATGACAAATACACAAATCACAAATGATATACAAATATACAAAAAAATATATGTATTCTTTGACACCACTCTAAAGTTTGTTCTACAACAACATTTGGTCTAACCAAACATAGCTTACAATCAACCTATTCACTTTTCTCTTCCATTCTATTCTTTTTTATAATTTCACCAAATCAACCAAACATCTCTATATATATACACATGACCTCCCATGCACTAAATAGAACAACAACATCAAGTTAAGTTAGTAACAAAGGGAAAAAAAAAATCGAGATTTGATTTTTTGTGCGCGAAAATGGGTGCTATTGAAATATTTCTTGTCTCTCTGACGATTGCATCGTGTCTCCTCCCTAGCGTTTCCGCTGCAACTAGACACTATAAATTTGAAGTATGCATATATATTATTGCATAGTTTCCTAAGTGAATTCAATTTTTTGATTTAGAATTAATTAGCATCTAGTATATATATACTTACATTATTTTTTTCGTGTTTCAGATAAAAATGCAAAATGTGACACGACTATGTCACACGAAGAGTATAGTTACAGTAAATGGACAATTTCCTGGACCTAGAATTGTGGCAAGGGAAGGTGATCGTCTTGAAATTGAAGTTGTCAATCATGTTCACAACAACATTTCCATCCATTGGTAAACGAATTAACTTTTATTTTCATGAAATTTATAAGGTTCAACGAGCAATATTTAATATTTTGCGATTATTATATAGGCATGGAATTCGACAAGTTCGTAGTGGATGGGCAGATGGACCAGCCTATGTAACACAATGTCCAAATTCAAACTGGCCAAAATATTTGTATAATTTCACTATAATTGGTCAAAGAGGAACTTTTTGGTGGCATGCACATATTTCATGGTTGAGATCAACTCTCTATGGTCCTATTATTATTCTTCCTAAGAAAAATACTCCTTATCCATTTGCTAAACCATACAAAGAAGTTCCCATCATCTTTGGTAATTAACAAATCATAATTAATTGAAATTTTCATAATCCTTGATTAATATGACTATAAGAAATTAATTATTTGAATACAATATATATGTCACACAGGAGAATGGTTCAATGCTGATACTGAAGCTATAATTTCACAAGCTTTACAAACAGGTGGAGGCCCTAATGTTTCTGATGCTTATACTATCAATGGACTTCCTGGACCTTTATATAACTGCTCCACAAAAGGTAATAAAACAATTATTTCGCTTTTCAAATAATGTTAGTGCACTAAAATATGATATTAACACTTTTAGATATGTTATTTATACAGATACTTTTAAGCTAAAGGTGAAGCCTGGAAAAACATATCTTCTTCGATTGATCAACGCTGCACTTAATGATGAGCTTTTCTTCAGTATTGCAAATCATACTCTCCAAATTATCGATGCTGACGGAGTTTATGTGAAACCATTTGAGACAAATACACTTATTATTACACCAGGACAAACACATAATGTTCTTCTTAAAACTAAGCCTCATTTTCCTAATGCCACATTTTACATGACCGCTCGACCTTATGTGACAGGTCTTGGTACATTTGACAACTCTACTGTTGCTGGAATTTTAGAGTATGAATCAAAAACAAAACTCCATTTGAAAAATTTACCGCTTTTTAAACCGTTGCTACCAGCTCTGAATGACACAAATTTTGTCACCAATTTTACTAGTAGATTAAGAAGTCTCGCAAGTCCTCAATTTCCTGCTAATGTACCTCAAAACATCGATAAACGTTTGTTTTTCACAGTAGGTCTTGGAACAAGTCCTTGTGATCAAAACAAAACATGTCAAGGACCTAATGGTACAAAATTCTCAGCTTCAATCAATAATGTGTCATTTATATTACCTACAACTGCTCTTCTTCAATCTCATTTCTTTGGTCAATCAAAAGGTGTATACAAACCTGATTTTCCTTATAGTCCTTTAAATTGGTTTAATTACACTGGGAACCCTCCAAATAACACTCTTGTTCATAATGACACAAAACTTGTGGTTTTGCCATTTAACACGAGTGTGGAGTTAGTAATGCAAGATACAAGCATTCTTGGTCTTGAAAGTCATCCTCTTCATCTCCATGGATTTAATTTCTTTGTTGTTGGACAAGGATTTGGAAATTTTGACCCTAATAAGGATCCATCAAATTTCAACCTTGTTGATCCTATTGAAAGGAACACTGTGGGTGTCCCTTCTGGTGGTTGGGTTGCTATTCGATTTCTCGCGGATAATCCAGGTAACTTTATAAGAATTTGCAATTAAATATCATTCGAAGTATTATATATCTAGTTAAAATTTCTGACTCTGCGAATAATGATGTATGTGTGTTTGTTGTTTGTTACTAGGAGTGTGGTTTATGCATTGTCACTTGGAAGTTCATACAAGTTGGGGATTGAAAATGGCTTGGTTGGTTCAAAATGGAAAACTTCCAAATCAAAAGTTGCCTCCTCCACCAATGGATCTTCCCAAATGTTGAGAATTTAATTTTGTGCAATTTTGGTTTTGTTAGTTTGTGGGGTATCTTTTGTATTTCCATTTCTTATCAGTTCATGTATGTTATTTTTATTTGATTGTGTGAGAGAGAGTTAAAGGATTTTTGTAAATTCAAAACTCTTACAAGTTTGAAATCAATAATGAGAATTAATATAATTATCTTAATATTTCTTGCATTCAGAATAATCGATAATATTTCTTGCATAAATGTAGAAGTACATTTATAAAAGGGTGAAAATCATTTACACTTCCAATTTTTAAACCGTCTATAGAAAACAACCTCTTTACCCCACAAAGGTAAGGATAAGATCTGCGTACAAAGGTGGGATTACATTGGACATGTTGTTGTTTAATAGAAGCTGAATATTTTTTCTCGAAAAAAATGAAGAACATTTGTTGATCACAGTTCTCTTGAACTGTTCCAATGTAACAGAAAAGAATGTAAATAACACATTAACTTAATGTAGGAAAAAAATTTCCAAAAAAAAAAAAAAAAGGAAGATCAAAACACTCAAGAAATCGCGAAATGAGCAGTTGAATTTCAGTTCTTGTTCAACATTTAGGAAGATCTGAAGGTGGAGGAGGTAACTTTTGACTAGGTAACGATCCATCTAACACGATCCAAGCCATCCTTAGTCCCCAGCTTGTGTGCACCTCGAAATGACAATGCATAAACCATACTCCTGTTTTGACATATCACAATGTATGATCATTATTATTATTTTTACATTCATTTGTTTACAAAGAAAGTTGTTAGTTACCTGGATTGTCCGCGAAGAATCTAAAAGCAATCCATCCACCAGCAGGGACACCAACCGTGTTTCTCTCTATAGGGTCCTTGAGATTGAAGTTGATTGGGTCATTATTAGGATCAAAGTTACCAAATCCTTCACCAACAACGAAGAAATTGTGACCGTGGAGATGAAGGGGATGATTTTCAGCACCGAGAATACTAGTGTCCTGTAACACAACCTCAACACTCGAATTAAATGGTAAGACAACAAGTTTTGTTGCATTGGTTACAAATGTGTTGTTTGGTTGTGGTGATCCTGTATAGTTGAATGGATTTAGAGGGGTAGCTGGAAAATCTGTGGTGTAAATTCCATTAGATTGTCCAAAGTAATGAGATTGGAGTAATGCTGTCGTTGGAAGGACAAACGATATGTTGTTTACTGATGCTGAAAATTTAGTGCCATTAGGTCCTTGGCATGTCATGTTTTTAGGGCATGGATTAGAACCAAGTCCTATTGTAAAGAGAAAACGCTTGTCAATGTTTTGTGGAACGTTTGCTGGGAATCGAGTGTTAGCTAAGCTACGAAAGTTCTTGGTGAAATTGGCAACAAAACTAGTTGAAGTCATATTTGGTAAGGTTGGTTTAAAAAGTTTGGTTTTAGTTTTGTTGGTGGGAGAACTATGTAAAGGGGATTCATATTCTAGGATACCAGCAACAGTAGAGTTGTCAAATGTTCCAAGACCGGAGAAGTATGGCTGAGCCGCCATTAGGAAGGTAGCGTTTGGGTAATGTGGCTTTGTTTTGAGAAGAACATTGGTGGTTTGGCCAGGGGTGATGAATACTACATTTGTGTTAAATGGTTTGGTGTAAATAGCGTCTGTATCAACGATGGTGAGGGTGTGATTGGCAATGCTGAAGAACAATTCATCATTTAGTGCAGCGTTGATCAAACGTAGCATGTAAGTCTTTCCTGGCTTCACCTTCAACTTGAATGTATCTGAAGAAACATGATATGTTAATTTGAAAACGACATATGCTAGTATGTATCGTAGCCTGTGATTATCTCATGTAAAAACTTAAGTCATTAGACACAGCACAATTTCATTTACTTAATTATATTCTCAACAAGCCCTCTTCACGTGCAAGACTGATTCTTTTTCATAGACTAAGCACGTGGAAAACTAGAAATTCTTTTTGATAACTAGTAGTTATGAGACTCAAACTCATGATACTATTTCGAATTGTGGTCATATCTCTAACAACTTAAGCTTTTAGATAAGATGGTCACATAACAGTATGAAACATTGTGGTTGTCATTATAGTCATTGATTATCTATGATGTTCAAACTCTTCAAAAATGTCGTTAGATGTGTGTCACATCTTCCAAAAGTAGTGCATTTTTGGACAATCTGACACGAGTTCAACATCATTTTTGGAGAGTCTGAGCAATAACGGTGATTATACCTTTTGAGGAACAATTATATAAAGGTCCTGGTAGGCCATTGATAGTATATGCATCTGAAACATTTGGTCCACCTCCTGTCTGAAGAGCTTGATTTATTACAGCCTCAGTATCAACATTCCACCATTCCCCTAAAACCAAAACAAAAAAAAACAGAACATCAACATTTGTGTCAACTAATATTAAAATTTTACTATAACAAGAACATAACATGGTCTGTTTTACTATGATACTTACCAAACATGATTGGAATTTGCTTGTGTGGTTTCTTAAATGGATATGACTCGTTACGTCGTGGCAAGATGATAATAGGCCCATAAACTGTTGCTCTTAGCCATGAAATATGAGCATGCCAGAACAGAGTTCCCCTCTGACCGATGATCGTGAAATTATACGTGTAACTCTTGTTAAATTGGATCGGACATTGTGTAACGTATGCTGGTCCATCAGCCCATCCGTTTGCAAGTTGCCTAATTCCATGCCTATTACAACGCAAAAAACAGTATAATAGTTATACAATCTTGTTTAAACTGGAGTAACTTTTTTCGATACTTTATTCTTGTGTTGTCTAATTTCTTACCAATGAATAGATATATTGTTGGAAACTTGGTTGATCACCTTAACGATCACTCGATCACCTTCTCTTGCAATAATATGAGGGCCTGGAAAACGTCCATTCACGCTAACTATGCTCTTCGTGGTGCATAGTCTCGTTACGTTGTGTTTTACAATCTATAGACACAACAAAAATGTAGTTAGTTTCAATGACATTAAGAGGAAAAAAAATGAAGTTTATAAGTTGTTACATTGAATGTATAATGCCTAGTAATGCAAAATGTTGATTGAGGCAATAGACATAAAATGGCAAATCCAAAAAGCAAATATGAGTAGCCCATTTTGTGGTGGATATTATTATTACTATATTTAGGGGACTATATATAGGGACATAATTAGGTAATAATATTGAATTAAGAAGATGAAAAGATTAATTGAAATTGTTTGAATGAAAGAAAAATGTCATTTTCTATGTTGAGTTTGGTCACCTTGTGAGTTCCTCTTTGCTATGTTGGTCGACCTTAATTTTAGAGTGTTGATAAAGTAAAATGATTTACTTAACATGTTCAATTGTAAAAAAAATTATTATTACAAGTAAGAACATCTTAATATCATCAACTTTTACGATTAATTAGTTTAATCGTGATTAAAGAAAGATTACAAAATATTTAAAGACCATCCTAAACTTGACATGTAAACTATAAGTTGTCTTAATTTATTTAGTTTAGGGGGGAGGGTTTAGAAATGTCCCTATTATTGTAGTTAAAATGTTAATCTTTTATGACCCCCCTTGTTTTGTTCGTGTTAATCTGTGGTTGAACTGTTAATTTTATGTTTTTTTTAAAAAATTTCTTTTGGTGTTCGATAATTATATTGGGGTCTGAATTAATTTAAATTCATGTATTGCAAGATTCATTTCTAAGTGTGGCACTTTCAATATGTTTTTTTTTTCATTCCCAAGAATTTGAATCTGATACTTCGAAGTTCTAATTAAAAAGAGTGAAGGAATACCGATCAAACCATCCCACCATAACTCAGATTAGTTTTATGTTGTTTTTGTTAATTATTCACCCAAGATAAACAAAGTACATAACCAAATAATTAGCGTGAATATTAAAACATCTTGTCATAATTATTTTATTCTTAATTGACGACCACATCATATGCTTGGGGGAAATTAAAAAAGATTTTCTTGAACATTATATTCTGTTGATTCTGTTTTATTTATAATTTTAAGGGATAAGGGTCTGAAAAATATCCCAACTTTGGTCGAATTTGCTGTTGCGATACTAAACTTTCATGAGGACCTATTACCTCCCTAGACTATTTAATACCGTATTTTTTACCCCCTGAACTATTTAATAGTGTATTTTAAAGGTATATATGTGCCCACGTGGACACATTACTATTTATAATTTTGCATTATTTTTTATGTCCACGTGGGCAAATATATATGTTTAAAATACGGTATTAAATAGTCTAGGGAGGTAATAGGTCCTCATGAAAGTTTAGTATCGCAACAGCAAATCCGACCAAAGTTGGGGTATTTTTCAGACCCTTATCCCT